>NC_056729.1:72697042-72922042 GCF_019279795.1 Protopterus annectens
ATAACTTCTTCCTCTCAATCACCCCTCATTCCTTCTCCTCCATATCCCATGAACTGTATCCTCAAAATACAACTCTCTTCTATAAATTTAAGCTCCCTCCAGTACCTCTCTCTCTGCCAACCCACTTCACTTCACTGACAATAGTAGACCTTTCCTCAACTACACTCCTAACTTACCCTCCCCATTGAACCTAATCACCCATCTTTTACATCTAGTTTCTCTCTATATTTCAGGTGACATCCATCCCAATCCTGGACATACTGTCTCCACCATCTGCTCCTCTATATCACCACAATCATTCTCTCCCAAAATCATCCACCTAGCTACAATCAATACCCAAAGTGTTGGTAATAAAATACCCATCTTACACGCCTGGATGTCACATAACCATCCTGACATATTAACTGTCTCAGAAACCTGGCTCAAACCTCATATTAAAGATACCGAAATTCTTCTCCATGACTACAGAATGACAAACCTAATAAGAAAGGAGGAAGGGTAGCCATAATTTACTCTTCCTCTCTAACAGTCATTCCATACACTAACCCCATTCCTAAATTCTCTCCTGATGAACTATTCATAGCCTTCCTAAAAATCAACAAATATAAATCTTTATGTATAGCTGCCAGCTACATTCCCCCTGGTGATAACATTGCCATCCTTGAAGACATTCTCTCATGGTTCTCTTCTATCAGAAAGGAAACATTTATCCTTGGCAATGTAAACAACAACTGGGCCACCATCTCCTTACAATCTCTGAGCCAAACAATTAATCTCTTTAACTTCTCCCAGCTAATAAACTACCCTACCAGACCCAGTAAAGACAGCTTCTTTGGCACTACACTAAATTGGATCTTAGCAACTCATCCCAACCTAATCTCAAACAGAGGAATTATACCTGATCTCCTTCGTGACCACCTACCAGACTATGCCCACCGATGTGCTTATTCTGTCAAATACATCAATAATTTCAAACTCGTAATCTCACCAGCTTCAATCCACAGACATTCTCAGACTGCCTGAAAAAATGAATTGGGTCCCCTTAAAGACTTTGCCTCTGGACAGTGCAACTAATTACTTCAACAAAACTTTCATAGACTTACTAAACAGCCTAGCTCCTCTTAGAACAAAAAGAATTAAAGCCAAAACCATTCCCTAGCTAGCTAATGAAACCAGAAAAGTAATGCACCTCAGAGAAAAATGTTGGAAACAATACCAAAAAAATAAGTTAACAAACCCTCAAATTAAATTCAAACAACTCCGTGAAGAAACTAATAACTAAAGACTGTAAGACTTACTCCAAACTCCAATCAGAACATAATTCCAACCAAAAAAAGTTCTGGAATTGCATTTCCTCCCTTCTAAACAGTGGTAGAAAAAACAATCTATGCCCTAACCCAAACTCCCCAGACCATGAAATTGCATCTAATTTCAATACCTTTTTTTGACTGCATATCCAAACTAACCGCAAACTTTCCCATCTTCCCTCCTTCTCTTAGAACCCCATCCACTTATTTTCCCTCTAACGCTCCACCTTTCAGTCTTAAAACTATCCTCACCAGCAGTATAAAAAAACTCTTCCCTAAACTAACGCCTTGCTCCTACACTCCTGATAATCTGCCTCCACCCTTCCTTAAGATAGCTGCAGACAGCATTAGCCTCCCGATTTCCATTCTTATCAACAAGTCCATCCAAGAAGCCTATGTCCCCTCACTCTGGAAGAAAGCTTTTGTCATCCCTCTCCACAAAGGTGGCAATATCACAGATATTACTAACTTCTGTCCTATAGCTATTCTCTCAACTCTTTCTAAAATCCTCAAAAAGAGCATTCATCACCAACTCTTGCCATACCTACCACACAAGTCATTTTCTTACCCCAACACAACATGGTTTCAGGCCTGGCCACAGCACTACCACCGCTCTTCTGTCCTTCCTTGACACCATTAATCATGCTCACGACTCTGGAAAAATTGTATCCACCCTTTACTTAGATCTCTCCAAAGCCTTTGACACTGTCTCACATCCTCTACTCTTATCTCAACTTTCCTCCCTCAATTTCTCACCATCCTTCATAGCCTGGTTTACAAGCTATCTCTCCAAAAGACAACAAGCTGTTAAATGGAAAAATTGCACTTCATCCTTTCTCAACAATCCCTCTGGCATCCCCCAAGACTCTATTCTCGGCCCCTTACTTTTCAATATTTTCATTAACAGCTTTCACAAATCCATAGATAAGGCTACACTGATACAGTATGCTGATGATTCCACAATCATCAGTACAGCAAACTCTCCCTCAACTCCTTCAAAAAAATACAGACACTTGAATGCAAAGCAACCATCTTGCTCTCAATGCTAACAAAACAAAAATCATGATATTATCTCCTTCAAGAAATTTCACCATAGACAAAAGCTCCTTTAAAGTAAAAAGCCACAATAACACTCTAATCGATATTGTACCTCACACCAAACTACTTGGAGTCACCATTGATGAACATTTAAAATTCGATATCCACATCTAAAATAATATTAAAAAAACACCAAAAACTAGGTCTGCTGTATAGACAAAATTACTATCTAACCGCTTCTACCAGACATACTCTAGCCTCTTCCTACCTGCTCCTCTCTTTATGTATGATGACCTTCTACTTACTCATCTCCAACATAGCCGAAAAAACAAACTGAAAGCCTGCTATAAAAAAGTCTGTAAATTTGCTACAGGGTCCAAATACTCCACACTTCACTGCCATACCCTCCACTCCCTAAACTGGCTTGAGCTTCCTAATTACCTGAGATTCATAGAATTCACCACTGCTCACAAACTCATATTCCAACCCTCCATCTGTCCCTCTCTTTTGTCTATCTTAACCCCTTACCTCCCCAGTTGTACTCTTAGATCTGAAACCGAAAACCTCTTTAAAATCTATAAACCCCTTCACCCTCCTGGCCAATTACTTCTATCGCACTCCTTAGCTAAACTATGGAATTCTCATGCCACTCCCTCCACTGTACCCACAACCACTCTAATTTCAAATCTCTCCTCGATTCCTACCTTACCTCAGACTGGGACTGTTCTTGCTCCCTTACCACCTAAATTACACTGTTGCCTCTTTCAAACCTCTGTTCAATCTAATCTACTACCTCCTCTGATAACTAACATTATTGTTAGAACAAACACTAAACTGGTATTAACACTTTATGAGTTGTACTTTTAATTATGTTATCTGTATTACTTTTGACTTTATCTATATTTAAACGTGTTTTTTAAACATATACTCCCTGATTTTGTATTTGTATATTAAATTGTATATTTATGTTTTTGTATACTGTATATTCCGTACTTTACTTATGTTATATTCTAACTGCTTTTGCAGCTTTTCTCCCCAGGCCTCCACAGAAAATAGGCTTTGCTTGGCCCAGTGGACTTCCCCAGTCATCAAATGAACTAAATAAATATATAAAATGTTCAGGAGGAGGAGTGAGGTTTAATACAGGGCCAGAACTGAGAAATTTATGTAATGCTGGAGTGAAAACCACTGTTAAAACAAAAGAACGTGTATAATGACTGTAATGGAAAAAATATTAATATGGTTTGTTTTCATTTCTATTAATGGATATGTACATACGTCTTGAGTAATAATTTAGTAAATTAAAACATTTGTAGTTTCGGTATCTTGCTGCTTATAAGTAGGCATTCATATATAACTGTCCAGCTATCTATCCTCTCTCTCTCTCTCTCTCACACACACACACACACACACACACACACACACACACACACACACACACAATTGATTAGTACAAAAAAATCACTTGTCAGTCACAAAATAGCTAAGAAATATAAATGCTTTAAATAAAAAAAAAAAAAACAAGAAACATCTTTATATTAAATTATCACTTATGACATAGGCAATAATACGTTTGCATGAATGAAAACAAACAATATTGATTGACACAATTCTAGTTGTGAGCATTTTAGATCACAAACAATACTGACACAATTCTAGCTGAAAATTTTATACATCACTTTTAATCTACCCAATCATTGCCAGTCCAACATTACATAGCTCATTCAAGTCCTGCCTTCTTTTAAACTTTATTCCTCCCTCCTATGTAATCTGCTCCTACCCTTCTCTAAAGATCCCAATTGCAGTTGCTTTATCTCTGTTACTATATTCAGTACTTGTAGTACAGTTGGTTTAGACTTTGCTTTCCATTTTCTAGAAATAGTTTTTTTACAGCCACCATAATTAGACTGAGCAAAGCGTTATTATGTCTAGGCAATTCCAGCTCTGTATCACAGCTCAGCATCTGTTTACATACAGAAATGAAATGTATGTGTTAAGCCCATTTTTTTTATACCTGACAAATTCCCAGTCTCAGGACCTGAAACTAAGACTACACACCAGCGATACTCATGTGGACAATGAAGCTCAGCATCTGTTTACATACAGAAATTAAATGTATGTATGTTTATACATTTAGCTTCCAATTCCTAGTTCTATATACTTTATATTGAATTTAAAGTGTTCTGCTCCCCATAATTATCTGTAGCACATCACCAGGACTGACTATAAATCCCCTCCCCACCTCTCCCACTCAGAAGTTCTGTATCTCTTGCTTAATCTTCCAATTCTATTTAAATCTACCCACCATCCTCTACTGACCCTCTTATCTTAGCTTGGCTCTTGATGGTAGACTGCTATATTTAATAACATCTGGAACAAAGTTTCAGTGGACATTTTAAGTACTTACAGATTGTTACTTACTATCAGCTGCAAACAAGGTTTAGCAATCATTGCTCCTCCTGGGCGGATCCTGTGGATGTAGGCTTACCTGCCCAATCTGGCTCCCATAATCCTTTATGGCTTTCAAAATCCATTTTGGTGTCCTGCAGCATTTTCTTTCTTACCTTACTTATGTTAGGATCACCTGGGGACCAGTGATGTGCGTAATTTGATATTGAGGTTTTAATCTGTTTTTTCCTTGAACATATCTGCTGTAAATAAGGTACATTCTTTAATTACACAGTATATATTTTAGTTATATTTACAGAGTTTTTTAATAGAATTTACAGCACTAGCAGAGTTAAAAGTGCATTGTATTGCAATAGTGAATATACTGCTTAGCTATAGGCTGTATTGGAATTAGTGAAGATACTAATTAGTTATAGGCTGTTTGCTTTACAAATGCACACCTGTATTATACTAAGTTGTTAGCCGTACAGGATGTATGCATGCTAAATTTTAGTAGTGCAGAGTATCAGAAACTCTATAGGAGCTGCTCGCGTCTGTAAAGCAGTCTGAATATACTTGCTTATTTTGACTATTGATCTTGCCGAACAATGCTGTATGTAATTGGTTTACAGCATTTCCTTTACCCTGTCTGCAACTGTTTTCAACTGCAGTGCATTATCACTACAAGCACAGAGCGACTAACTGTATGTGGATATTGTTGTACAAATGCTGCTAAGATTGTAATAATATCTGTAATTGCTTTAACTAATGTACTACCTGACTAGCATAGATTAACTTCCTTCTCTTCCAATTGTCCATATTCCTTTCTTCACTCATATCTAGCTTATTTCTCACCTATTTTACTACTACTCTACCCCCTCATAACCTGTGACCTTTTCTTCTCTGCTGTTGCTATCCAATGACAGCCTCACTATTTTAACTGAATCTCTCCACTCCTACCCTCAGCCTAACACTCCTCCTACTCACTACTCTTTACATTACTCTGAAATAGATATTTGTACTTATATTTACTCTACTGATCTCCTTGCTCTCCCCTTTTCATTCCTAGGTGTTAAGCCTATTTTGTTCATACCTGACAAACAACTTCCCGGTCTCAGAACCTGAAACCAAGTTCTACACACCAGCGATACTCATGTGTACAAAGGAGCTCAGCATCTGTTTACATACAGAAATTAAATTTATGTATGTTTATACATTTAGCTACCAATTCCTAGTCTATATACTTTATATTGAATTTAAAGTGTTCTGCTCTCCATAATTAACTGTAGCACATCACCGGGACTAACTACAATTCCCCCCCACCTTTCCCACTTAGAAGTTCTGTATCGCTTACCTGACCTTCTGATTCTATTTACATCTACCCACTCTCCTCTACTTACCCTCTTCTCTTAGCTTGGCTCTTGATGGTAGACTGCTATATTTAATAACAGCTGCAACAAAGTTTCAGCAGAGATTTTAAGTACTTACAAATTGTTACTTACCATCAGCCACGAACAAGGTTAAGCCCACTCTGGTCATTCTCCAGTCTACTCCAGGCTCACTTCGCTCCCATACCCTACCCCCATTCCCAACCACCCCTTCTTCAAGTACATTTATACTTTCTATAGCTCCTCCCCACTTCTAACTCCACCTATATACTTCTCCATAGTATTATCTAGTATCTCTCCTAACTCCTCCTGTGGTTCCACCCCTTTCTTCACTGATTACCAGTACCTTCCATCACACTCACTATTCCATGAATTTCACCTATCTCATCCTCACAGCAGCTTAACACCATATCTCCGCTTCATAAACTCTTCACTAAACAGTATGACACACAACACAAAACTCATTTGCTTCTTAATTATCTTTACTACCCCTCTTCTCATACTGTTCCATGCTACCTCCTTTCATAGTCTGCTATATAGACCTCCTCCAAACTCTCCCACCCTGTTCATTCTACCTTAAAGTACTACTAAAAGTTTCTCTCACATCTTATCTTCCTTATTCAACTGCCACTACTTCTACCAAACAAAATTAAAACTTTCACCTTGTAACAGCAAATTGAAACTATCTCCCTATGTCCTTTACAGATCTCTTTCACAAACCCTACATCAATGTAGCCTGGCACATCATGTACTGGTTCTCTCTCAATGTGGGGATATTCACCCCAATTCTGACCCCAAGAATGTCTTAATCTATAACCAACCTTCCAACACTCGAAACCTATTTATAGTAACAATAAATGTAAATCACATATGCAATAAGATTACAGAATTCCAACTCTGGCTCTCTCGTAACAACCCTTACATTGTAGTAGCCACACAAACCTGGCTAAAACCGCATATACTAAACACAGAAATTATCCCATCAGGATACAATATGTTTCACAATGACTGACTCCATAAAAAGGCAGGGGTGTAGCATTAATTTACTGGAAATCCTTAACTATTACACCATTTCCCAAACCTGTACCATCCTTTGGCAACATACAATTACTATTAGCACACTTACACATAAAATGCAGTAATAAATAAAACAATAACTGGCAGGTGAAATCCTCACAACAAGCAGGAAACACAAAGGTTAATGTAAAATCTTTATATTTAATGTAAAGTAATAAAACAAGTAAGCGCTTTCGTTTAACTAATGTAAACATCAGACAATAATATAAAGCAGACATTTAAATAGTATACACTTCATTCTGACTGGACAAAAGGAAACGACAAGCAAGAACAAGGAAATATTAACCCCTCAATCACCATACTACATCCAAAATATGTCAAAAATTGCTATGTTTATGGGAACACAGATAATTCAAAATAAAACACTCATTTTCTACTGTTTATGTATACATCCAAAAAGGAAAGATGTTTGGAAAAGACAATAGATTCCATATTTGATTATCATACTTGTTGCACTATTTTACTTCTTTCAAGAGCTTTTAATTTTAACAGAGGGGTGATAGAGGCCCTTTCATTAATGCCTGGCCATTTGTTGGCATGTAATGAAATCTGCCATCTGAGTTCTTTTAATTCTAAAAACACGCCCTAAGGCCTTTTATCATTAATATCCACATGGTCTATAGCCATGAACCTAAAGTTATGGTCAATGTTATCATGAATGGAAGAGTTCCTACCCTGGGCTAACCATAATGTTTCCAATGAAACTATCTTCCTCAGTGATACTAATATAAACGGGCTAAATCTCATTTCCAACTCCCCAGCAAATAGTATAAACTTGCACAGATATACACAACTTATCACAGGCCCTACACATACTTTCAAAACCCAAACTGAGGCAACCTTAGACTGAATCCTAGTCTCAGATCCTCAAAAATACGAAAACACTAGAACCCTCCCATACATCTTAAGTGACCACTTATCAGCCTTCAACTACAAGATCCATATTCATATACCCAAACTCACTCCTTTAGAACATCTAGAAACCTAACCCACTTCAGCCAAAACCTACTCATAAATACTTTAAAAGCCCACAATTGGACCCCAGTAAAAGCACTACCTCTAGAGAATGTTGTAATCTATTTCAATAATATCTTTCTTGATACATTCGGTAGTCTAGCCCCAATTCGCACCAAAAGAATAAAACACAACCATGCCCCCTGGCTAACAAAAAACACCAAACTATTACTTCTATCCAGAGATCAAGCCTGGAAAGAATGGCACAAAATCAACCCCCTCAAAATGAACTTAACTATAAACAGCTTTGTAATACTGCCAAAAAGCTAGTAATTAAGGACAAAAAAATTACTTTTTCACACAACTATCCTCCCCAAAAAAAAAAAAAAAAAAAAACTGAAGACAATTTTGGAAATCTGTTTCCTCACTTCTTAATCCAGGTACCCTGCAAAACCCTGCACCATCTCCAGACAAAGACACACAAGAGGTCGCCCAGATGTTTAACTCTCACTTTACTGACACCATTCAAAAACTTATCAAAGATTCCTCCCCAGATACTAATATACACACAGATAATACAGAATCAAACCCAAATCCCACTCACCATAGCCTATGCACTCATTCTCCTCCCATCAATGGCAACACTAATAATTTTCTATCGGCCCCAACTTTCACTTTACAACCAGTACACACCTCCCTTGTGCTTAAACTCCTATCTAAACTAAGACCATGCTCCCCTTCTGCCCATAACCTACAACCATAATACCTCAAGTTAGCAGCTGATGCTATAGCATATCCCATCACCATCCTTATTAATCGATCTATCTCTGAATCCTTCATCCCTCAGCTCTGGAAAAAATCCATCATTACTCCCCTGTACAAAGGTGCCAACACTAATGATCTTTCAAACTATCGGACCATCTCCATACTCTCACCTTTATCCAAGATCCTAAAAAAATGCATACACATTCAATTGCTAAAGTACCTCTCTGACAATAACTTCCTTGCTCCCATCCAGCATGGCCTTTGCCTCCCCACTCATAGCACCACTCCAACCCTACTCTCATATACAAATACTGTGAACAAAGCTCTATATTCTGGTCTATCAACTTCAGTCATCCTATTAGACCTATCCAAAGCTTTTGACACAGTATCTCATCCAAAATTATTACAACTCAAAACAATAAACTGCTCTCATCATACTATTAATTGGTTCTCCAGCTACTTATACCATACACAACAATTTGTCAAATGGCAAAATACACAATCTGAATATCTGGTAAATAATACAGGAGTTCCCCAAGTGTCTATTCTGGGACCTCTTCTTTTCAGTGTTTTTATTAATAATCTCCACATGGCATCCCAACAAAGTACAGTCATCCACTATGCTGATGATTCCACTATTATCACCTCTTCCAATAACTTTTCTGATCACCTAAAGATAACTCAAAACGTCTTCTCATCTATTAAAGCCTAGCTAAATACCTAGCTAAATAAAGCACAACTTCTACTTAATCCCAAAAAATCTAAAGTCTTGTTATTCTCACCAAAAACGCAAAATCATGACTTTAAGATTTACTCGCAAAATAAAACTGAAATCGAATTAGTAAAAACAGCAAAACTTCTAGTCATTACAACTGACAGCAAACTGTCTATTGAACAACACAATAAAAAAAAATCACTGTAAGCTCGGCAAACTCTATAGACATAAACTATACTAGGATAAGCTCACCAAGATAAAACTCGTAAACAGTCTCCTACTTCCATCCCTACTCTATGGAAGCCCCATCTTCATCAACTTCCACACATCTCTCATGACCAAATTACAATCCTGCTACTATAAAACAGCAAAGTTTGCCTCTAGAATGCCAAATCACACACATCACTGCCTGGCCATTAAAGAAGTGAACTGGTTTGAATTCCCCCATTACCTAAGCTACACCCAACTAGCACTTGCCCACAAGCTGATCAACAATCTTGACAAGTGCCTTTCACTTCATAGGTTCATAGGTAGGTACTAGGCTATTGGCCCTAGAGTATATATAAGCCTAGCCAAAAAGGTACCCTGGCTTTCACCACCCAAGAAAATTATTTTCCTGTGCCCCTGTCGAGTAGAGCCACAGAAGTGATCCCCAGGTTGAATTTCCTATCTCCCATCCAATCATCAAGATTTTTCTTGATGAGTGCTAATGAGGAGCTTTGTTTGATATAGATAGGTGGTTTGTTCCAGTATATGGGAAGTCTCTGGGACAGGAATCTATCCCTCTAGCATGTTCTGTTTATTGTTGTGACAAGGTTTAGGTCCCTAGAGCATGTACCTTGGAGGGATTGGGATTTCTTTAAGTGGAGCATGTCCAACAGCTCTGGGTTTGACATAGCTTTGTATGTTAGGCAGAGATTACCTCTGAGTAGGTGATATGCGACGGGGTAAAGCTGGAGTTTTTGAGACGTTCTGTGAAGGGCATCTGTTTGAGGCTGGTAATCCTCTTTGTGAGGTATTTCTGTGGCCTTTCCAGTTGTTGTAGATGTCTTTTGAGGTACATACCAAAAGGGATGCTGTATTCTATAATGGGTCTGAGTGATGAGTAGAGGGGAACAATGCCCACTTTTTTCCTGGATGAGAAACATTTTTGTGATGAGGTGTGCCATGTAAAAGGATTTCCTGACTAATGTGGCAATGTGATTATCAAAGGAGAGACTACTGTCCACCTGTGTCCCAAGATCTCATCACACTTTCAATGTTAAGTAGACTGCCGCCTATGTGATCGTTCATGGGTACAGAGTTTTTATCAAAAGGGATGACAGCACACTTTTTGGCATTAAGCTTGAGGCCATGGCTTTGACACCAAGCATCTGTCTCAGTGAGGCCCTTTTGTAGGATGTCCACATCGTTAGGAGTTTCAATTATGGCTCCTAGTTTGCAGTTATCTGCAAACTTCATTAGCCAAAAACCTTCTGTGTTAGCCTGTACTTCAGAAAAGTAGATAACAAACAGGAGAGGACCCAGGACTGAACCCTGTGGTACTCCACTTGTCACTGGTCTGAAGTCGGATTTGGAATCTACTACTTTCACAGTGTGGGTTCTGTCAGTGAGCCAGTTGGCAACCCATCTTGTGACATAGGGATTTATACCTAGTTTAGTGAGTTTATCTATAATTCCAGAGTGGGGGATGGTGTTGAAAGCCTTGGCGAGATCTAGATAGGCTTTGTGAACCACCTTACCCTCATCTACGGCTTTGGTGACTGCTTCAAAGAAGTCTGTCAGGTTTAAGAGACATGATCTGCCTTTTACAAACCCGAACTGGGTGGGGTCCAGAGTTTGAAGATTACCAGTGTCATTGTTTATAAGTTCCATGATGATATGTTCCATAGCCTTGCAGACCAGGCTCGTCAGGCTAATGGGCGGTAGCTCCCGGGGTCCGTGGTGGCTCCCCTTTGTGAAGTGGGATGACCGTCACTGTGCGCCATTCAATGGGCACAAAGCCTGATGTAAGGCTATGATTGAACATGGTACTTAGGTGGGGTGCCAGTTTGTTCTGTAGTTTGTGTAGCACTCAGCCTGGGATGTTGTCAGGTCCCATGGATGATGTGTTCTTGGCTTTGGAGAGTGTTGTTTTTTACCTGTGCAGCCATGATTACAGGAACTTTTCATTCTTCCGGTATAGAGATGAGCCCTTTAGGGGGTGACAGGGGGGGTAAAGTTACCACTGAACCTCTCTGCCAGGATGTTGGCAATATCAGTTGGTTCTCTATATTTAGTGCCATTGTGCTGTAACTCAGAGCAGACCTGAGTGTTGCCATTGAGATTCTTGACATAGCTATAGAATTATTTTGTGGTTGTCTTTAGAAAAGAGTGGAGATTTTGTTTTTGTAACTAGCTTTGGCGGATTTTATAAGGGATCTCAGCTTCTTACTGAGGCTGACCAGGGAGTTCCTCTAATCATGGGATTTTACTCTTTTTTTTGCAACAGTTTCTTTCTTCTGTTGTAGAGTTTGTTTATGGCAGGGGACCACCAGATTGGCTTCCTTTTCTTGGAAGATATCATCTTGGTTTTGTTAGGGATTGCATGATCCAAGCACTCGTGTAAGTGCTTAAAAAGTGCATTTGTGTAGGATTCAGCAGTCGTACCTCTATTGTCTGTCTGCATGGGTGTCATGAAGTTTGCCACTTCTGTTAAGAAGTGTGAAGTTGGCTTTGGAGAAATTTTTTATGGTGGTTTCCCTAATGGGGGGTGGGGGTGGGATGTGGATTTCTAGGGTGATTAGCTTGTGGTCGGATCTGATCAACAAGGAATTGACCTCTGGTGTAGAACACTGGTTGCCCATGTTGGTAATGACCAGGTCTAGGATATTGCTGCCCCTGGTGGGGAAGTGGATAAGTTGATCCAAGGTGTTGTAATTTAAGATTTCCAGAAAACATTGAGCAAAAGAATTGGTACATGAGTAGTTTTCCCAGTTAATGGTAGGGTAGTTGAAATTGCTCATTATTAGGGTGTTAGGTTGTACCATAATATCTTCCAGTGTATCAAGAAATGAGGAGTGGGAATCCTGAGGCATGGTGGGGGATCTGTAGCAAGCTACAATTTGGATTCCGGTCTTGTCCAGAGTTAGTTGCACTTGAATAATCTCGGATGCATTATGCTGAGCAACTAGCCAGGAGGTGTGGATATCCTTAATGAATATGGACACACCTCTGCCTTTAGTGTTTCGGTCCAGGTTAGGCGGCCGAAAGGTGTGGTATGAATTATAGCCTGGTAATGCAGGGGTGCTCTCTGGAGCCTTGGACCAGGTCTCTGTCACTGCACAGATGTCAATGTTCTTCATTTTAAGGAGTGCCTCGAGTGAGTGCATTTTGAGGTTTAGACGTCTAGCATTGAGTAGCATTACCCTCAGATTTTGCTTGCTTGTACCTGTTATGGTGGTGAATTTGTCATTTGAACCTTGTCTACAAGACACTATAGGGGTGGCAAGAGCCTTAGCCAGTATCCGTAATCCCAAGGGCGACAGGTGCAGGCCATCTCTGGGAAAGCATCGTGGTCTGTCGATCATGTCATCCCAGGCAGACAGATACTGGATCCCCTTAGAATGACACCAGAAGCTTAGCCAATTGTTGAAGTCAATCATTTTGTCCTTGTACTGTGGTATCATTCTGGGTGATGGCAGGATGCTACTTAGGGTTAGGGTTATACCTGCCTGGGCTACAAGATCGGACAGCTCCTCCATGTCTCTTTTCATGTAGTTCAGGGAGGTACATCTCAGGTCATTCACACCAACATGGACAATGACAGAGTCATACTTGTACTTGTTGTGGAGTGACCTGAGTGCATGGGTAATGTGGTGGATCCTGGCACCCAACAGGCAGCTAACAGTAACTTTCTCCTTGTTTAGCCTGGTGAGTGGAACATCAGTTTGCCTGACTATAGAGTCAACTATGACTAGAGTATTGGGTATGTTGTTATGCCTTATGGGCTGTGGTTGAGTGGCACACTGAGTTTGTGAGCTACGTGTCATTTCAGACTATTCTAAAAACATACACCCCTCCCATAATTCTCCAGTCCAGTAATAAATAACTCTTAAGCATAAGCAAACCCAACAAAAGAGCGGGACAATGCCTTTATTCCTACACCATTGCCAAATTATGGAATGCCCTGCCTTCCACAATTACTTAATTGTACTCAATAAAAACATGTAAATCTGCACCAAAACACCACTACCTTAACAATCATATCTTTCCATGTGCCGACATCTAAGCCACTATAAACAAAATTAACCATCCTTTTAACCTGCTAATTTCTAACCCTATAACTGCCTAACTATAGAATAAATCAATATCTCCCTCGAATATATCTAGCTTTTTGTTTTGACTCTATTTAACTGTACTGCATGTTTAATATAACTAGCTGTAATGTTAGTTTATAACAAAAGTCAATACCGCTTGTGTGTGAGGGTGTGCGATATAAATTTAACATTTTGTATTAATATTTTAAATTTTGTATTTGTCAGAGCTTTTCTCCACAGGCCTCCACTGAAAATGGATTGCCGACACAATGGACTTTTCCCAGTCAGTAAATAAATGTTCCACGTTACACCAGTTTGCCCACCCATCATCTCTGACAAACTAGTCTGCAGGGAATCTTTAAAGTTTGCCAACTCATTACACTCCCAGAAAATATGTTCCCAATTACTTCTTTCTTCCCCATCACACTTCCAACATTTGCTGTCTACCTGAGGAAAAAAAATCTCTGGAGACTACTTGGGGTATAAAAATATCTATGTAAACATTTCCAAGAAAAAATCTTAAATCTTCTAGATTCTGTTGCATATTTGGGAGACATAAATATATCCCCCCATTGTTTCTTTGTGAAATGCTTATCCACTCTCACTTCTCAATCCTTTCTAACCTCCTCTGATTGATTCTTATAGTTATCATGCAATATTTTATGTGGTTTACAAATGATTCCTTTATGAATGGCAGCTTCTGTTCTAGATTCTACTAAAAACTCTACCAGTGCTGTCTTGTTTTAGGACTCCCTTATTTCTTTCTCTTTGCCTATACTCTGAGCTCAACCCCTGATGGGGAAGTCAATCTCTAACCTGCAGTCCAAATACATTCTTGGCATCTTCCCATCCTATTACCTTTCCCCTCTCTAGTTATTTGCTGCCAATACCTTGGTTCAAGCCACCTCTTGCCTATTGTCTGTATCCCTAATTGGAGTCGTCCATATCGGCAAAATCTCCTTTCTCCAGTCCCATCTTCGCTTAGTTTTTAGAATACTTTCTGCTACTTTATGAATATAATATTCTGTATGATTATTGTTGTTTTCCTTTAAAGTCTGCATCCAAAATGCCAGTCTCACCTTGTTTCTTGAGTTTCCCCTCTGTTTCATCATCATCCCATTAATCTTTGAATTATCGTTTTCTGCTTCTGCTATGTATAGGAGCCTTAACTGTGTTTCTCTGAAATATCCCTTCAAATCTGGTAATCCCAATCTGCCTTGATCTATTGGAAGAATCAGTTTATCCCACTTGACTCTTGCCATCTTCCACTCCCAGATAAAATATTTCAGCTCTTTATTAATTGCTATCCACAACTTCTCCCCTGGTTGATAAAAATATGCTTGATCACAGACTAAAGGGACGAAAACATTCTAACTGCTTGTATCTTAATATTTATATCCATATAACAGAGCTTCCATTTTCTCAGTTTTTGTATTACCCTTTGTTTAGTCTCTTCCCACATATCCTTAGCTGCCACACTGGAATCATTTTTAATCCATACTCTTAAATACTTCATTTTATCATGTCTCCATAAATATGGATATTGCTACACCAATTTGTGTGTGTGTACATAATTTACCGCTAATGACATTGTTTTAGCTTCATTCATTTTGTACCCTGAAAAAAATCTGAAAATGTACCACAACACTAAAATGTCCCTTTTTGGTTTTGTCAGATATAAAACCAAAAAACTGCTACAATGCGGAAACCAACAAAACAAGAAAGAACCACATTGAAACGCGGTAATAGAAGGAAAAAAAAAGATGTCTTTAATATTAAAAACACAAGTATTAAGCTCTTTCATCCCCACAAACTGGGACTTCATCAGAATACAACTAAGTGTAGCATAAACAGGTTAAATAGCCATCCAATACTCATAATAATCTGAGTACCAATCATTTTACTTTAAAACTTTTACCACACCTACTTAGAAACACATATTAGAAATGAATACACATAACATATTAGTATAAAAAGATTTTTTGTAAAAATGCATCAAAAATAGTCATATATATATATATATATATATATATATATATATATATATATATATATATATATATAAACATATAAATGTTATAAACGGGTATGATTCTACAATCGTTCAGCTTTTTCCTTCAATTTAGGGGAGATAGAGACAACATAATTTAAACCTGGGGGAACAGAGCAGCCAAACTCAATTGCCACTGGATTTCCTCAAAATATTTTTTCCAGTTACCCCTCCCCAGTCAATTTTAATGTTTTCCAAGATGCCAAAGGTAAATTTACTAAACCCTTTACACACCAGCACATGTTTGTATAAAGCATTATTCTCCTTTTGATTATTAATCTCATATATATATATGTATATATATATATATATATATATATATATATATATATATATGGATCTAGGACGTTTGCTCGACTGAGCAAATGTCCAAATCTATAAAAACCGAACACAATTTAATGAAAGCGCTTTTATCAAAAAAGCGCTTTTGTTAAAGCGTGTTACAAAAAAAAATAAAACACTACATTTACATTGTGTGTGCCCCCCACACACCCCTACTTTAATATTCTCCCTCTGAGACCGCACTACAGTGGGGAAAAGGGAAATTTCCCTTACCCGCACCGTAGTACAGCCTCGGCAACAGTCATACTTATGCAAAAGTGCTTCTTTGGTGAAAAGCACTTTCGCGTAAGTATGCCCGGCCATTTGGATTTCAGTCATTTGCTCAGTCGAGCAAATGTCCTAGATCTATATATATATATATATATATATATATATTTTTTTTTTTCTTATATCCTAGTTCTCTGTGCATGTTCTGTTTTTCCTACATAATAACATTCACAATCACCACACTGGGCCACATATACTACTTTTTAGTGGCACAATTCCCACTTTGAAATCTAATTTCAGTCCTCATACTATTCCCAAGTGTTATTTGCACTTATTTATTGATATACATACACTGATTTCAGCACCCACATGGTCTAGTGCTCCTCTCTTGATCCTCATTGGTCTTAGTCTTAAGTTCTAGGAGCCTCTTGAAATTAGCACCCGTTTTGTTGATAATAAACAATTCATTACCTGGAATATCAAAGATTTCTGGATTCACCCTGAAAATTTTCCAGTTCTTCCTAAGCGCATTTTTTATTTCACCAGAAAGATGATTATATTGTAATACACAAGCTTTCTCAAACTTCTGAGTGTTATTTATGATTACACTAGAATCTGTGTTTAAGCAAGCACCCAACAAGGACTTGTATATATCACCCCACTTACTATAAACTCCCTCAAGAATCTTATCTACCAATCTTTTGGGGGTAACATCTATCACAAAACATGTTTTCCATATGTCCAATTCGTTCCTAACATCTTCAAAGTGGGAGGTCATTCTAGCCACACATATGGCTTGGCCCTTCACCAAACTCTTTTTTGCGCTACAAGGTGATTACTAGAGAAATGTAGATAAGAGTTACAAAACATCTCTTTACGATAAATACTGGACCTAAATCCATCTTCCGAGTGGAATATAGTTGTGTCCAAACAATTAATTCTAGAAACATCAAAATTGTGTGTAAATTCCAAATACTGGGTAATACTATTCAAATACTGCAAGAATTCTTTAATTACCTGTCTAGGACCTTTGCATAGAAAGAAGAGATCATCCAAAAATCTTGTATACAAGTGCACATTCTTCCAATAGGGGCAATTGAACAGGAACCTATTTTCCCATCCAGGAAGTACATTAACATATATACAGGGGCACAAACTCCCCCCATAGCTACACCCTTGACATGTTGAAAATATTCCCCTTCAAAATATACAAAGTTGCTCTCCAAGATCAAAGCCATCAGTTCACATATAAGAGTAATCTGGTTATGGGGTGAACTGGAACACAGGAACAAGGTTTCCTCAAACAATTCTAACCCTTTCTCTTTAGGAATCATGGAAAAAAGGTCCTGGATATCAATTGTTAAAAATTATAAAACTTTATTCCATAGGTCACTCTTTAACTGACCAAGAAAATCCCAGGAATCCCTGACCAAATGTGGGGTATTTTCAACTAGAGGTTTTACCCATAAATCCACTAAAACTGCCAGGGGATGAATTTTAGACCCACTGACTGCAATGATGCACCTAAAAGGAGGGTCCTCTAAGTTTTTATGCATCTTAGGAATTCTAAAGATGAAGGAATGATGGGGTATTTATTATATAAAAACTTGTAGGTCTCAACACTAATCCTGTGATTTAACACATATTCCTCATGATAAAAATCAATTCTGGAATAAGCTATATTAATTTGGTTCTTGGAAACAGGTTTATAAGTCCTTTCATCAAATAAAGTTCCCTGCATAACACTGGGATAATCAACAGACTTGAATATCACTATACTACTCCCCTTATCCAGCGCCATACTACATATACTGGGGTCCCACCTCAGTTCTTGTAATAGCAAGGTCTCTGCTCTAGTAAGGTTCCAGTCCATCTTTTTATTCATATGGTGGATGCTGTATATATCCTGCATCACAACTTTCTCATAAATATATATATATATATATATATATATATATATATATATATATATATATATACAATAAGGGTGGTGTGGGGGATTAAAAGTACTTTTCCTTTTAGGTACTTGATAACCATGATCTAGTCCTTGGGACATATGTCCCCTTTGGCCTGAAAACATAATACTGAAATATAATTTCCTCAAATATAACTTGAATTCTAAAATGTTATCTGCTACATCAACCCTTCTGTTACGTATAAATTTAAATAAATAGTCTGAAATAATCTTCAGTTACAATTCTATCTGAATAATTATAAATAGTCTAAAACTCACCCCCTGGCAGTTTTAGTGGATTTATGGGTCAAACCTCTAGTTGAAAATACCCCACATTTGGTCAGGGACTCCTGGGATTTTCTTGGTCAGTTAAAGAGTGACCTAGCCCAGTGTGGAAACTGTGAATGTTATGTAGGAAAAACAGAATGTGCACTGAGAACTAGAATATATGAATATATATATATATATATATATATATATATATATATATATATATATATATATATAAATTAACAGAAACATTCCTTGGTGTGTAAACGGTTTAATAAATTTATCTTTGGCATCTTGGAAAACATTAAAGTTGACCAGAGGGGGGTAACTGGAAAAATATTTTGAGGAAAAAGGAAACCCAGTGGCAACTGAGGTGGGCTGCTATGTTCCCCCAGGTTTAAATTATGTTGTCTCTATCTTCCCTATCTTATATTGCAGGAAAAAGCTGAAAGATTGTACAATCATACACATTTATATGTTTATATATATTTATTTGTATGACAATTTATTTTTTATGCATTTTTACAATTTTTTTATATTAATATTTTATGTGTATTCATTTCTAATATGTTTTTCTAAGTGGATGTGGTAAAAGTTTTCAAGTAAAATGATTGGTTACTCAATTAGCCTATTATAAGTATTGGAGGCTGTTTAACCTGTTTGTGCTCCACTTAGTTGTATTCTCATGAAGTCCCAGTTTGTGGGGATGAAAGCGCTTAATATTTGTGTTTTTAATGTTAAAGGCATTTTTTTCCCTTCTGTTACCTTGTTTCAGTGCAGTTCTTTCTTGTTTTGTCAGGTATAAAATAATATAATCTGTAAATAGAGCCAGCTTTTCTTGACTAACATATCAATTATATCCTTGAGTTTCTGAGACCTTTTTTTCTTCATTATAGCAATGAGTTAAAAGGAGAGATTATAACAGTTTTAGGTGGAATATTAATGCATGCCAGTGTAATCCTCCTCCCTTTCCAGTATCCCCTTAGTACTAGAAATCTACCATTATTATCTTTTTTATCTTCTTTTATCACTATTGGAGCTCCTCTTGCGATAAATATAAATACTCCCTTTTCCTTTGTCCCAGGTATTCCACAGAATAACCATCCAGAAAACCTTTCTTTATCAAATTCATATGTTCAATTCTTTGTCTCCTGTAACATAGCTATTTATACTCTACATGTTTAATATAGTTCTCTACATTTTATTTTCTGGGTTATCTGTGAGACCACTGACATTTAAAGACATTACAAAAAGCATCATTGTGTTAAATGGTTATTATTTCCACCTTTTATGTAGAGCAGCTTTTTTGTTAAATGTCTAGCTCTAGTTTTTGTGTTACATGCATAAACTGTTTGGCAGGTTGAACTTTTATACAGCTGTTTCTTGTCATATCAATTTGAGCCTATGTCACATCTTACAAAACTTTTTATTTTACTGAAAGCACTAAAAAAAAACACCTAATACCCCCTAAAACCTATTTACTTAAT
The DNA here is from genome assembly GCF_019279795.1 of Protopterus annectens. NCBI lineage: Eukaryota > Metazoa > Chordata > Ceratodontiformes > Protopteridae > Protopterus > Protopterus annectens. Next base: position 72,717,283 of record NC_056729.1, read on the forward strand.
ACTAACACACAAAATGTAACAAATGAACCTATCCGATGCTAGTGAGGCATCAACTGGCATTGGGTAGAAAAATGTCATCAGCTCGTGACATATATATCCTAGGACCACCCTGGAAGTCAGTTGCATCACTATTTTTAGCTCATGACATATATATCCTAGGACCACCCTGGAAGTCAGTTGCATCACTATTTTTATCCAAGTCCCCCAATACCATTACCAATATTACTGTGAGGCCCCATGAAAGTCTTATGGCTGACCCAAAATCTTCATTTAAACAATGTGCTGAACAGTCATTTTCTGAAATAGAACATCCTGGTGTGATGAAAACAAGTCTGAAGTATTAAGAATGTGTTTTAACTGCAGACATTAAGGTATTTTCTAAGGAAAATAAAAGCCAACTGTTAATGCAAAAAGGATGTAACATAGGTTCATAGGAGGTTACTAGACTAGTGGTCTTAGAGCCCTTACAAGCCTAGCAATGTTAATCACAAGTCGCCCCAATCTTCCTTGGCTAGATGGACACAATTCACAGAGTGAGTATGATCAGCTCCTGTCCATGATGGATGTCGGTGCCTCCCCTAAGGTGAAACTGTGGTCTCCCATTTGTCTAGGTTGTGCTTGAATAGGGTCAGTGAACATTTCTGCTTCATGTGAACTGGAAGTTTATTCCAGAGGAGTGGCAATCTCTGGGAGATACATCTGTCTTTCCAGCATGTTCTATTTATGTCACATGCTAGGTAAACATCCCTAACGTGAATGACTCTTGTGCCATTTGACATGCAGATGTGCATTTCTATGAGGTCAGGGACTGCGCTGTAGGCCAGGCACAAGTTGCCTCTCGGCAGCCTATAAGATACAGAGTACAGTGACAGGGCTTTCAGTCTATCCACATAGGTCATCAGTTGGAGCACCTGTATTTTCTTGGTGAGCCCTCTGTGGTCTCTTCAGCTGTTGCAGGTGTCTAGTAAGGAACATGCAAAAGGCAGCATTGTACTCCATTAATGGTCTGATGAAGGTCAGGTACAGAGGAATTATAACATCCTTAGTCCTGGATGCGATGCCCTTACATATGAAATGCACAACATAGAAGGCTTTCTTTACCACTGTGGAAACTTGGTGATCAAAGTTCAGATTGCTATCAACCTGTGCTCCCAGACCTCACACCACTGAGTTTGAACTTAGGGAAGTGCTGTCAATATTATAATTAGCACTTTTTTTGCATTTAGTTTTAGATCATGGCTTTGGCACCAATCATTTGTCTGTGTTAGCCCCTCCTGTAATATGTTAACATCACTGGGGGACATAATGATTGCACCCAATTTGCAATCATCAGAAACTTGGCAAGCCAAAGGCTATCTATTTTAACCTGGACTTCTGAGAAGTATATTAAAAACAGTAAAGGGCCCAGCACAGATTCTTGTGGTACTCCACTGGTGATTGGTCTACTGGTAGAGGTGGAGCCACTGACTCTGACAGTATGTGTTCTGTTGGTGAGCCAATTGGCTACCCATCTAAGGATATTTGGATTGATTCCCAGCTGGGAGAGTTTCCCAATGATACCAGAATGGGGGGTTGTGTCGAAATCCTTGGCTGGGTCAAGATAGGCGGTATGCACCATCTTACCCTCATCCAGGGCTTTGTTGACTTTCTCAAAGGAGTCTACTAGGTTTAATAAGCATGATCTACCATTAACAAAGCTAAACTGGGTTGGGTTTACAGTTTGAAGGTTGCCTATTTCCTTGTTGACAAGGTCCATAATGACTCCTTCCATGGCCTTGCAGATGAGGCTGGTTAGACTTATGGGTCTGTAGCTCCCAGGGTCAGTTGATGGCCCCCCCTTTGTGCAAAGGGATTACTGTTACTGTTCTCCACTCTGCTGGAACAAAGCCCAATCTCAGTTTGTGGTCAAAGCAAACACCAAGTGGGTCCACTAGGTCCTGTTTTACACTTCAGAAAGCAACCTGGGATGTTATCTGGTCTCATTGAGGCCATGTTTTCGGTCTTGGAGAGCTCAGATATGACCTGATCTCTAGACATACTAGGCAGAGGAATGGTGTCAGGTATGCACTGGGGTATTGCTGGTGGGGATGGGGGGGGGGTTGTGAAGTTTGCACCAAATCTGTCAGCTAGCAGGTTGGTAATTTCCTCTAGTATAGTATGAGTGGTGCCATCCACTACAAGTTTGGCACATAGCTGGACATTCCCTTTTAGATTTTGGACTTATGGAATGCCTTATGATTATCCTTGGCTAGGGATGCTATTTTAGCTTCATAGTTTGCTTTAGAGGACTTTACAAGATTTCTGGTTTACTTGTTCAAGCTGTGGAGGGAATTCTTCTTCTGCTGAGTCAGTGCCTTCTTGTACTTAGACATCAGTTTCTTCCTCTTGTTATATAATCTGTTTATACTTGAGGTCCATCAGGGTGGTTTGTTTTTTTCAGAAGGAACTGGTTTTGATCTGGTCAGATACAGCCAAGTCTATACAGTTGTGTAAGTGCTTATACAGGGCATTGGGTAGACCTCTGCTTAGAAGTCATTGTTGTCTGTGATTTCTGAGGGTATAAAACATTTTATACCATTGCTTAGTAGGCTGTAGTTTACTTTGGAAAAGTTTTTTAGCTTTTTTGCTCCTGGGGGGTGTCAGGTCCAATAGTTACATCAAACGAGACTGATTTATGGTCTGACCTTACCACGGAGGGCATCTCATAGGGGGCACTGCAGTGATCCCCCATATTGGTGAGTACTATGTTTAGGACATTTAAGCCCCTTGAGGAGGTGCAGATCATCTATTGCACAGCATTTGTGTTGACAAAGTCCAGGAATCTCTGGATGAGCATGTTTGTGCTCCTGTACACCTCCCAGTCAAGGGGGGGGGGGTAGTTGAAATCTCCCATGACTAAGGTATTAGGCTGTATGGTGAGTGACTCCAGCAAGTCCAAGTAGGTGGTGTGCTTTTCTTGGTTCATGGTGGGGGATCTGCAGCTAGCAAATGATGTGGTAGGGTACTTTGCTTATAGTTAATTAGTTTGAGAGAGTTGTACTGTTTGACCAGTCTTGAGGTGTACTTGGCCTTAATGAAGATGGCTACATCTCCACCTTAGGTTCTTTCACAATCTTTTTTGTGGACATGTGGAAGGCATTGTAACCTTGCATGGCTGGGGTGCTCTCCACGGCACTGAACCACAGATGTCAGCATCTTCCAAAGTGAGTACTGCTTCCAGGGAGTGCAGCTTCCCATTTAGACTCATAAAATTAAGCAGCAAAACCTTTAATTTGTCTCAAGTGGATTTTGTTACGCAAGAAATTTTGTTGTTTTGAAATTGTCTGAAAAAAGCACTATGGAGTAGGCAAACACCTTTGCCAGTATCCAAAAGCCTAGAAGAGACCAGTGCAGACCATCTCTGGCAAACCAGCGTGGCCTGTCAACCATGTCTTCCCAGGCTGACAGATACTGGATCCTCCTGCACTTACATGAGAAGCCAATTGTTGAAGTCGATCTTTTTGTTTATATTGTGGCATCATCCTGGGTGAAGGTAGAATGCTGCTTAGGGCTAGGATCATACCTGCCTAGGACACACAGAGTTCAGCAAGGGTGCCAGAACCATAGGGCAAGGCAGGCTGAGCACCCCCACACTTTAAATCAAGTCATGAACTGAGCCCCTAGGTCCTGGCTCAGATGTTTTTTTTTTTTTTTAAATAAAAAAAAAACTGTACCAGAGAAAAGAGAAAAGGGACATCAGAAACAGAGAAAGTGTGTGTGTTCCCATGTGTGTGTGTGTTTGTGTGTTCGGTTGTCAGTAAGTGTTCGTGGGTTCATGTATGCCAGTGTTTGCAAATGTGTGTATGTGACTGTACGTGAGTTATTTTTCCAGTTTCCCAAACAAAATTACTTGGAGTGATCCTTGACCATAATATAAAATTCGACAAACGCATATCACAAACCATAAAAAAAGTTCACAAAAAACAAGCAACCCTGTACAGAAATGAACACTTTCTAAATAAATCTTCAAAGGCCACTATAGCAAGAACCCATCTTATCTCTACACTACTACACACTTCACAAATTCTTACAAACATTAAGAAATATAACTTAGCAAAACTCAAGACTTGCTATAATAAAATCACAAAGGTTGCCACAGTAACAAATTTCAGATCCCATTATTTAGCTTTAAAACAACTATCCTGCTCTTGCACAAACCCAGTTAAGAGATAGATCTCTTAATGCAGCTAAAGGAACACATGTTATTTTTGTATTTAAATAGTATACCATTACTAAGCATATGTATACCTAACTTGTTTTCTACCTACAATCACAGTACTGCTGCTCTTTGTATCCTGTCTAGACTGTATGATTGCATCAGTGAAATGTATTGTATGTAATTTCACTTTGTACTTGTATCTCGGATTGAATCAATATTTGAATCTGTACGTTGTATATGTATCTATGGTTATTTATAAATGTAAAGCTTTTCTTCCTGGGCCTCTGCTGAAAAAGGACATTTTGTCCAGTTGGACTTTCATGGTAAACAGATGTAAAATAATAAATAAATATGCATGTGTGCACAAGTGCATATCTATATGGGAGTGTGTGAGAATGGGTGTATGTGAATGCGTCTCTGCATGTATTTGTATATAACTGCATGCCGGTATGTGTATATATGCCAGTGTGCAAGTGCATGTATGCGTGTGTGTGATTGCATGTTTATGACCGTGTGCAACACCAAATAAGCAAGTGCCTGTATGCAATTATGTGTGAGCATGTCGGGGCACACGTGTGTGTAGACAGGGTTCAGATTCAGACTCCTACATAAAAGAGGTTGCTCCAGAGAACATTATTTATTTATTTATTTTAATTTTAAAGCATGCATACCTCTCAATTGTACAAATTTTTGCAGAATTTACATATTTTTGCCTCATTTTTTTTTATCTGTTCTCGTCACAAAATTTGTGTTTTTTTGGCAAATCATTGAGGATTGAAATCCATAAATAATGACATCCATTTGAGCTTCAGACTTCATTTCCTTCAGAAAATGGATGCTAACACAAATCCTGTTATTCTCGCAGATTTTTTAATTTTTAAGAGCAATATTTAAAATCTCTCTCTCCTTCTGGCCCTTTGTCCCACCATTATTTTAGGCTTTAACCAGATTTGTTGTACTAAGAGGTTGAGAGGTATTCACAGCTATTCAAGGAAAACAATTTTTCATTTTACTGCAATATTCACTTTTTTTTGTTAAAAGGAAAGCTGACAATGTAAAATTCAGCAAATGTTACTCAACAGATGTATTTATTTTATTTGTCTTTGTTTAGTGGGAAAGTCCGAATGGGTAATATCTATTTTCAGTGGAGGCCTGGGGAAAAAAGCTCTATTTGCTTACATTGCGTTATACCAAGTTCTAGTTAAATGGAGAGTAGGTGCACTTTTATTTACATTTATATGCAAAAAAAAGTTATGTTCTTACCATAACATTCCATCTGTGTTGTTGATTCTCATTCATTCATTACTGATTGGTTATCGGTTCCATCCTTGGAACCGAGTTGGCCGTTATAACAAGCTTGTACCAGCCAAAAAAACTCTAGAACTAAGCTTACCCATAGTGCCCCTCTCTCTATCACCTCAGATCAAGGTTGTGTGTAAGAAAATATGAGAGAAAGCGGAGGCTTTATCTGAGCAAATTCCTTATCATAAGGTAGGACCAAGTCCGAACCTCCAGGAGTCTTTTGGAGGGGGATGGCAGGAGGGATGTAATGAATGAATGAAGATCAACAACACAAATGGAACATTATGGTAACATAACATCTTTATCTGATATGGTTAATCTTCATTCATTCCTTACTGATGGAGCAGAGTCCCTAGCTACTTCATCTCCTGGGAGGCCCTATCGAAGGATATTCCTGAGCACCATTGAACCAAAGGAGGCTCTCCCTATGGAGACAAAATCCAATTTGTAATGAGTGATAAAGGTATGAGGGGTAGCCCGTGTTGCTGTTGCACAAATGTCATCCATGGAAGCTCTTGCATGGAAGGCAACCGATGTCACAAATGATCTGGTCGAATGTGGTTTGACCTAAGTTGGTAGATGAACTTTGTTTTGTTGGTAGATAAAGTAAATGCAATCTCTCAGCCACTCACTCACTTTAGAAACAGATTTTCCCAATTTTTGCCCTGAGAAGGATATGAATAATTGGTCAGATTTCCATAGTGATTTAGTCTTGTCCAAGTAGAATCGCAATTGTCTATGCACATCAAGTAAATGCAGGGAGCATTTTCCTTTGTTAGAAAAATATGGAAAAAAGACTGGCAGATCAACTGTTTAACAGTCAAATCCGAAATAACTTTAGGTAAGAAGGTGGGATTAGTCTGGAGTGATACTCTGCCTTTATGGAAAATCATGTAAGGATGTTTTATGTACAAAGCCTGTAGTTCAGATATTTGCCTTGCTGAGGTAATAGCTACCAAGAATAAAGTTTTCCAGGACAAAAATTTTATATCTCAAGGGGCAGCAGGTTCGAAAGGAGGATGAGCCAAGGATTGTAGAACTACTGTCAAATTCCAAGCTTCGATTGGCTGTTTGAAGGGTGGTCTACTGTGTGTGACACCTTTCAAAAAGGTTTTAAAGAGATGGTGAGAAATCAAGGACGGGTCCTGGATACCATTGTGGAAGTTAGAGATAGCAGCCAGGTGAACTCTAATAGTTGAAGCTGCTGCTCCTGAATGGAGCAGATTCGATAAATATCCCAGCACACAAGTAAGTGAAGCTGAAAAGGAATCTATTCCCTTGCCTCGAGATCAAATTATGAATCATTTCCACTTACTGAGATAAAGTTTCCTGGTGGATGGTTTATGGGAAGCCAGAAGAAGGTTACATACAGGGGAGGATAGATTATTCTGCCTGGCAATTACTGGAAGTGGAAGAACCAAGCTGTCAGCCTGAGACTCGATATGTTTGGATGTATCAACCCTTGAGGATATGATAGCAATTCTGGAGTTGGATCCAGAATTTATGGTTGGTGTACAAGGTGAGGCCAAAGGAAGGGAAACAAAACTTGTCAGGGCCAATAGGGTGCAATGAGGATTACTTTGCTTCTCAACTGAAGGGCTTTCTTCAGAAATTGCAGGATCAAAGGAAAGAGAGGGAAAGCATAAAGAAGTGCTGTGGGCCAATCGTGTATGAGAGCGTCCCTCAGGAAGTCCCCCTACAGGGGAAGTAGGGCAAAGTACCTGATGCATTTATGGTTTGCGGGGGATGCGAATAGATCGCAGCAAGGCTGGCCCCAGCGACTGAAGATCTTCACCGCTATAACAGGATTGAGGGACCACTCGTGAGGCAGGAGAATGTATCTGCTCAGTTTGTTTGCAATCATGTTGGAATCCCCAGGAATGTGCATTGCTAACAGAAAGCAGTTGGAAGATATCGCCCATTGCCAAATTCTCATGGCTTCCCAACAATGGGTAGGACTTGGTTCTCCCTTGTTTGTGGAAATACCAGACTATGGACATGTTGTCAACTAAATAGCAACTGTCCTTGAGAGGACAGATTGGAATGCTTGCAATGCTAGAAGCACTGCCCTCAGTTCTAGAACATTGATATGCAAGTTGGCCTCCATGGGGTACCAAGTGCCTTGGACTGTCTTTCCTTGGAAGTGCCCTACCTTCATCAGAGAAGCATTTATGGTCACTTTGGCCTTGGGCTGAGAAGGAGAGAAAAGATCACTCCAAAGGTCTTTTTCTGGCTTCAGCCACCAAAGTAAGTCGTTTGCATCAACTTGTTATGTGGATCTGCAAGGACAAAGGATGAGTCAAATGCGACCACTGTGTTAGTAAAAGCCACTGTAGAAGCCTCACGTGTAATCTTGCCAGGCAACTCTTCTGATCGATGCTACCATTGATCCTAGTAGCTGAATGACTGCCCGAGCTGAAACCTTGTCCTGAGAGAGTATCTCCCGGAGTTGAGACCTTAGTCTTTCTAACCTGTGAAGTGGGAGGGAGACTAGGCAAGACTGAGTGTTGAAAGTTGCCCCTATGAATTCTAGCTTTTGAGAAGAAGTCAACTTGCATTTTTCTTCATTTATTGAGATCCCTAAGGATTTCACTAGCTTTAGTAGATGCTTAGCGGGGACGGTAAGGAGCCAATTGTCTAAATACGTTAACACCCAGAATCCTTGCAGTCTCAGGTGAGCTGTTACCACTGCCATGCATTTGGTGAACACACTGGGGGCCATAGAGAGACCAAAGGGCAGCACTTGGAATTGGTAGCCGGAAGCGGAGGACCATCCGGAATTTTGTCTGACAAACTTGCTTACGATGCTGAAGTCCAAAATTGGCCTCCCATCTCCTGTCTTTTTTGGCACTAAAAAGAACCTTGAGTAAACTCCGGATACTATGTGGTCTGATGGAACTGTTTGGATGACTCATTTTAGAAGCAGCTTTTGCATTTCTTGAGCTACTGCTTCCCACTGACTGGGTGGAACATCAGGAATTTGCCTTTGCAGCTTTGGGAAAGAATCAAAAGGTATGTGGTAACCTCCAGTAATTATCGTCTGCAGCCAAGAATCTGCTGTTATGGATTGCCAGGCAGGGTGGTGCACAGAGAATAGTCCCCCAACTGCTTCCAGAGGCAAGCAATCAGGCCACTCTTTAGGAGCACTGATAGGGCTGTCCAGAGAAAGAATGTCTAGACCCCCTCTGCCTCTGGAGGGGTGTCTTCCTGAGTTCCCCCTTCGGCCCCAGGGGGAAAACTCACCACGTGTGTCACAGAAAGGACCCTGGACTTTCCTGTACTACATCTTTCCACTCCTCTGATTCCTAGAGAAGGATCACTTGAGGGGGGAGGGTGAAAAAATACACGCCCATGGCAGACAGGATCTTGCCATTCTTTTCACACCTGGCTAATGTGTCTTTTACCTGTGGGCCAAAAAGAGAGGAAGCTTCCATGGGAGAGTTGAGAAAGGAAGACTTAAAAGGGTCCGCAAAATCACATTGGCACATCCAGGCATGACATCTCATGACAATGCCTGCACCCACTGCTCTAGCTGCCCTTTGGTAATGTGAGAAATCAACTGCATGGATGAGTTTTATATAGACTCCAGGTTGGCAAGCTGAGAGGCAACTTTGTCACGTATCTCATCAGATACTGCTCTTGCTAATGTTCCCGAGAGTTCTGTGATCAGGAAAAGAGACCGGGGGGGGGGAGAAATACCAGCAATGGTATTAAAGATTACCACAGAGGAAGGGAGGACTGCACCAGCAATGGTACGAAGAAATACCAAAACTTGGTAAAGAAAACAGAAAGAGAGTCAAACAAGTAGCAAGGGTAAGCAAACTCTAAATGACTACTATTAAGGTAGAAAAGGTAAAAAAACAGTGAAAAATTATTTAAGTGGAAGTATAAATTCTAAACCACTTAGCTTGAGAGCAAGCCTGATGCGTCTTGATACTCTACGCTGCAAATGAGATCTGAGGTGATAGAGAGAAAGGCACTATGGGTAAGCTTAGCTCAAGTTATAACGGCTGACTTGGTTCTGAGGATGGAACCAATACCCCATCAGTAAGGAATGAATGAAGATTAACATCAGATCAGTAGTTACATTTATACATTCTAAGATTTTACAGATGGAGAAGTTACTAAAGAGAAAGCCCATGTCCAACTTTGTGGATTGTACAGGCAGCATTTATATAAACAAATTATTTTGTCATTTCAGTGAGAGATTGAGAGTATTCTGTTTAAGGAGATTATTTGGAGAGTATCTTACCATGAACACAAGTCAGCCTTGTGATGAGCATGTGCCGGAACAGGACTGGTTAAGATGTTGTTTAAGCAGTGGTTTAAAACTACTGAGTTTGTCAGAGTTTTATTTGTGTAGGGTTACTATTCCAGAGTTTAGCAAAATATTGGGTGTACAATGAGTTTCCTGCAACATTATTTGACTTATTTGTAAGTAATAAGAATTTGTTACTAGAATGGAGGTCCCTTGCTGGAAAGTAGGGCAGTAGTAAGTTTTGTAGATTAGGGCATTTTTCTGGATAACGAATGAGTTTGTGTGCTGTAGTTAGTTGTATGTTAGGCAGTTGTGCAGTTCATGCCATTTTGATTGCTTTAAGCTATGACAATGGTGGATCCTATTTGGGAGATTGCTGGCAAATTTAGCTATTTTATTGTAGCAGGAGGCATTTCTGTCCAAATTTATCCTGTCAGGAAACCAGCTGTTTTTTATTGAGATGGCACAGTGGCTCAGCAGTAGCATTGTCACCTCACAGCAAGAGGATCTCCAGTTTGATTCTCAGCTGGGGTGCCTTCTGTGTGGAGTCTGCATGTCCTCCCTGCATTCGTGTGGGTTTCCTCCGGGTGCTCCAGTTTCCTTCCATGTTACAAAGGCATGCATCTGGAGCATTTCTCCCTGGGCCTTCGCTGAAAATTGGCTTTGTTCTAAGTCGGACTTTCCTGGTTTCACAAATAATAATAAAACAAATAAAAAATATTGTGAAGCTGCAGTATCAAATGATTATAATATGCCAGTGCAGGGAAGGTGTGGTGGTTCTGACCACAAAGAAACAATATTTTGGAGTGTTTAGTGCTGCTCAGGCAACACACTTTTATCTGAGTAATTGTCAATAAATACTTTGTTGCTCACGTTTATATACGCGCGCGCACACACACACACACACACATATATTTGTCTATGTCTTAAGCAATCATTCAATAAAGGTGTTTGCCACCACAGCAGACTGGTAATTTTCCTCAAATGCAGGTGAGAGACTCTGCTGTGGCCAGTCTGGTTCCTCAGACCACTATCTCTTTTCCTTAGATCCCTCTGTGTGGCAAATACAGCCACTATGCACTGGAGGTTAACAATGTCCTCTTCAGCTACTGGGTTCCCTTAGTGGGCAAGAGGGAACCACTTTTGTTAGTGTTGCAAGAAGTGGTAGGGAAAGCAGCCTTGCTTAACCAGAATGTTGTGTCCATCCCTGAGGAAGCTATTCCTGCCATTAAAAATGTGCTTGCCGTTAATTTTCATGTCAAAAAGAAACAGAAAATTAAATTCATACCTTCTTCTCCTCCTGCTCCAGTTTCACTGGACAGGAGTAGTTTATTAGTCTGGCTGAGGATTTTGTACAGGCTACTGACTTTTCTTGCCATATGGTTTCTGGTAAATGAAAAAGTGATTCCTCTTTTTCTGAAAAGATTAAAGAAATTAAATCCAAAGAGGAATGTAATGGAATAGAGACTCAGTGGGGAGCATGTTACCTGAATCTACCTATCAATGATTCTCTTTCTCCGAGATTGTTTCCAGAATGTGCAAGTGTACTCAAGTGGGAGAACACGTTTCTCAGTCCCACAGAAAATACTATTAGCTGTTACAGAAGGAATTTCCAGAACCTTTAGCCATTTCCCAAGTTTTGTCAGCTCTGGAAGAAATGTGTGCCACTGCCTGCAATTTTCCTGATACTCGGTCAACTGCCCCTAAAAAGACAAACAGAATGTATGAAGTTCCTCAGTCTTAAGTTTTTATATACGCTTCCAAAACATGATCAACCAGATATAGCTTTAGTTAATCCGGCTGTTGCCAAACATTTTAACTCTAATCCTTCCCCTTTTGACAAGGATGGTGAAGCAGTTTTTAACTTTGAGGAAAAGTGTTTGTTTCTGCAACTTTCATTTTTATTTGTCTGGCTCATATGTTGAAATTTATTGTGACTAACTGTGAAAATACGAGGAATGTTTTATCTGCAGCTCCTCCCTGTGAGGAAAAAATCCGCTTTGCATGGTTTGGTTTCATTTATTGTTTAGGTCACTAGTCAAAGTGTGTTTATGACTGTAGATACTACATCCAGTGACACTGCCAGTGGTACTGTGTTTAGGAGGTTTGCCTGGCTTCACTTTTAGAACATGTAAAAATGAGCTTTTAAATACACCTTTGGATAGAAATTTTGATCCCACTGCTGCAAAAGTTATCAAAAATGTGACAAGATAGTTAAGCAAACAGGGAATCTCTCAGATTTTTTTATCCCTCCCTCTCTATAAATTTCTCAAAGGTTATTTTGCTCCCTTGTTCAACTGCAGCAAAAAACAAAACAAACAGTTTCACCAATATGGTGGTAAGCAGACATTAAAATACAATGGTGGACAGGTTCCCCCCAAAAAAGCAAGAACTCCTCAGAAAAAAAGAACAGTCAAAAAAGTCAGAATGAGTATGTAAGGAGCCTTGTCCTACCTCCCACCCTGGCAGTCTCTTGTCCCTTCCAGAAAGTCAGATTCTCCATTTCTCTCTCCTTGGCAACAGGTTGTTTCAGACAAATGGGTTCTGAGACTGACTCAGTGGGAAGAGATCCGTCCTTTGCAGGGAATTATTCCACATCCCCAGACCAAACCCCTCTGTTTCCTCCTATCCTACATACAAGCACATACTTTATCTGGAGGGGAGTAATAGATATAGTTCCTTTTTCCAGGTGGAGAAGAAGTTTTCATTCAAGAATATTTCTGGTGCCAAAAAAGAAAATGGCTGGAGATCAGTTATGGAACTTTTTCTTAAACCAGTTTGTGATAGTACCCAAGTTCAAGATCCTTTCACAACACAATCTCTTACCCCTTCTTCTCCATTTGAGATATTTTGGTTACCTTAGATTTAAAAGATGCTTTTCAACACATTCCTATCCATTAAGGCTTCAGATGCTTCGTAAAGTTTTATGTATCTGGATCACATTATCAATGTTCTGCCTTACCCTTTGGGCTATCCACTGTTTCCAGAGCATTCACAAAGTGTCTGGCTCTGGTTATAGCACACTGCATGCTACATAGTATCCACATATTTCTATATTTAGATGTATTACTTATCTATGCAGACTCTTTTTCAAAGTGTTCTCTCTTTGGTGAGAGAACTCATATGCAGGCAGGGATTCGGAAAATATTCCACAGAAAAAAAAATATCTACATTTAGATATATTCCAGGGTTTTTCCACTGATCCCTTTGGTGTTACACATACATCCACTATGGGCTGGGGTTAGCAATTGTTACAGCATTGGGATCTCACTCAATGTTGAGACACCAGCTTACAGAAATCTTCCCTCAGCAGCATGTGCGAACAATCTTTTATGTGAATGCCATTGAAATAAAATAATGCAAAGCTGCATGGAAATACAATGCCTGGCTAAAAGAGCATCAGCCAAGATAAGATAGCTCTTATGAATAATTCCTCTCTTTATCAAGGTATAATTATTAATATAAGCAACTGTTTATGTTGAAAATAATTATTTTAATAATCAAATATCAGCAATGTCTTCTGCAACTGTTGGGGTCCCCTTGATGGACAAGGGAGGGAATACCTCAGGATTCTGAGTCTCATGGCATTTATGATTCTCATGATACCTCTGGCAAGACTCTACATAAGAAAGATACAGGGGTATCTGAAGTCTCTTTGGTCCCAGCACCAACACCTGTTATCTTTTCAGATTCCAGGTCTGGGATGTATGAGAACAGAAATCACTTGGTGGGGACATCAAGTACCCTGAGGTCTCTAGGTCTCTTCCTTTCCCTTCCTGCTCCAAAGCAGTCAGTCACCAGTTACCCTGCACTTTGCTAAGAGGTATGCAAGTGCAAGGTATCTGGGACTATAAACTCAGACACAAGCACATAAATGTAAAGGAGAAGTTTGCCTTTATCAAGGCACTCAACTCTAAATCAGCTTTGATCCCCAGGATCACTTCAAGTTGTTACAGGCAATGCCGCAGTGATGTGGTACATAAAAAGTGAGGGAGGGCCAGGTCTTACCTCCTTTGCAGACAAGATATGTTATCATGGGATATAACTTTACAGCAGAATCTCACTTTGGTTCCTACATTCTGTCACAGCAAAACTGCGTGGCAGGCAAATACAGACCTTCATGAATGGAAACTAGATTGGGGGTCTTCCAAGATCTGATACATCTGTGAGAAGTTCCTCAAGTAGGCCTTTTTGCCTTCCCCATAAACAAATCAGCTGGCAAAATTCTGCTCCAAGACTTCCTGCAAGAAGGCCTGAAAGACAGATGCCTTTTCTATTCCTGTATGCTTTTCTACCCTTTCTGATATTCAAGCTAATTCTGAAGATTCAATCCACTCCCCCCTCCTTGTTTTTTGATGTTTTTTTTATTTCAGTGTGTAGGCATTAGATTTTTTTATATTATTCATAGCAATGTCTTCTCAGGGCTCAGCCTCCCTCTCTAAGTTGGCATGAAATCTCTGAAGGTCTTGACACCCAAACCTGTCTTTTTAGCCAGCTCAGCTCAAGCTAATGGTTTGGGTGAGTGGAAGGTGCCCTGAAGCTTTGCAAGACATAAAACGTATAGCTTAGGCTACTGCAGCAGGGATCATTTGAACACTTACTGTTACAGTAAGTTTTCCTACACAATGGTACTTTTCCACAACCCAAATACGTACAAATTTAATTTTATTTCATTATTATTTTCTACAGTTGGATTGAAAACTTATAATAAAGATTTAAGTAGCAATGTCTGCGCCTGCGCCCATGTGTGTGTGTGTTTTTAATCAAACTCAGAAACCAACATTTATTGCCCCCAGCACTCTAGGACATACCAGAGGAAACAGAAGCATGGACTCTGCTTTTAGTCTATTTCTGACTATAGTGCAGACAGCTCAGTGTATAATTTTTATTCTGAATTTTGAAATTGCCAACTTATCTTCACTATATCTGCTTTCACAATATAAAGTGTACATTAGGCTGTCTGGACTATGGCCAGAAACAAACTGAAACCAGAGTCCATGCCATATAGCAATAACAATTGTTGTTCACCTCTATGTAGTTTAAGTTTTGCAGTGCCCACATAACACTCAGACACCAGAGTTCAATGTTGCCTGTTAAAAATTCTGTCCTCCTTGCATTTACTTATTTAGGTTTTTAGCACACAGGCAGTCTTTTTGAATGGTACACTCAAAGGCCACGCATTCAGGTGAAGGTACATGTCCCATTTACACTTGGAATGGGGTGATGAGAGACAGTAGTTCCATTTATAATTTACTATGAAATTCATGTGGAATTATTCTTAATGCAACAACCGTTGGCTGTATATGTAGCTATTCAACACATATATGTGCACATTTTTTATCACAGTTAGCCAAAGAAAAAAAGTGAAAAAAATGCCCTTTTCAGGTCACTACATGTCCCTCTGGACCTCTGCCCCCCCAGCCTTCAGCATCTTCCGGCACCTCTGGATTTCAGTCATGTCTCTCTTTGTATAGTCCAGACAGGTACATTCACCCCAACATGGACTATGACAGAGTCATAACGGTTCTTGTTTCTGAGTGACTTGAGTGCATGTGCGATTTGAATTTGATAGATCCTGGCACCTGACAGGCAGTTGACCATGACCTTCTCTTTATCTAGCCTGATGAGGGGGATGTGTGTGTCTCTCTATGGAGTTGTCTATGAGTAAGACATTAGGTTTTGAGGTGTTTATCCTAGGAGCATATTTCCTGAAACACTGGTGTATGTGTTATTATGTGTAGTGGTTACTATTTGCATAGCAGTGTGTGCAAGTGGTTTAAGTTTGGGAAGTCTCTGATCTTTAAGTAGGCTTATGCATATGTGGGTTTATGTGCTGTGACCTTATTTTGAGAGACAGATGAAGTGTGTACACTAACAACCTTTTTGATTTGCGGTTTGGTGTTACAAGAGAAATCTGACTCCAATTTCATAGTGTAATTATACCTCTCACATAAAGTATTGTTTTTGTTTTAGGAATAAGGGGTTGTCAGTATATATGAGGCAATTACTACATTGCCTATCCATTATAGCAGTTTTTTTTACCATATGTACTATTAGGGAAGGCAGCTAGTTAGACTAGTTTTTTTGCACTATGACTACCAAAGGGGTTTGTTCTACTGAAGGCTAAGGATGATAAATGTGGCAACACTGCTCAGTGTGCAGCTGAACTGCCTCTAGTGCAGCAGGGAAGCCAGCGAGGGTTCCAATGACAAGTCTAGGGAAAAACTGTTTTTCAAGGCATTTGCATCTATAAAGGACACCGCTAATCCCTGCTGTGTGGTGTGCAGCATCTCTCAAATGCAAGACTTAAATACAGGCAAAAATAAACACTTTTAATCTAATCTACCAATAGGAAGGCACAAAATGAACCTTCCTCCAGACAAAGCTGGATCTACGCTCTTCTGCAACAGGGATGGAGGGGAGCCCTTCTTAATATAAGATGGCAGGTTTAGTGCTCAAGTGCATCAATAACAGGCTACATTTCAGCAGATATGAATTCAGACTATGCTATCTAGGCTAACAGTACAGTTGCAATCAAGTGCAGAAAATGATGCAGTCACAAACTATAAAAGCAGAATTAATGCAGCAATTAAAGTATGGTTTAAAATGTGCAGCAGAATCACAGGATATACTTATTTTCTTGTTTTTAGCCTTGGTGGATGCCTTGGACTTCATCAGAAACAATCTGGACCTCTAGCAAAAGATGCCAAATGTACAGCAGCTGAGGTTAATTGAGCGCAAACACGAAGATTCAATACAGGTGAAAATAAACTTTTAAGCTAATATACGAATAGAAAAGCACACGATGAAATTTCTTCCAGCAATCCCTAGCTGAGATAAGGCTGGAGATGCACTGTTCTGCCAAAACTAACTTCTGACAAGGTTTCTATGTGCAGGAGCACTCTATTTTCATTATAGGGTTCTTTTACTGATGCAGCTGATAAGTGAAAGACCAGATCACAGGCCAATCATTTCAAAGATTTCTATGGAAACAAAAGCCCTCAAGCTCCATTCTGTAGCAAGGAGCAGTACTCAGAATTCTAAACAAATGAGTTGTTACTGCTGACGTCCAGCCAGGGAACAAAAGCTTAACCTTCCCTGGGTTAGACATCTGTGTGGCTTCAACTTGAAAGCGTAGGGGTATAAAGGTGGATGTACAAGTATAGAGCCTCAGATTATCTGCAAGCCAGTGACCGGGGAAGACCCCCTGAGAGTGAATGGTCAAAGAGCTAAGCAGGAAGTGAGAACAGGCCCCCTTAGTCTTACAGTCTGCCCACAGGGCAAAAAGAGACAGAAAGGAATGGCATCCAACACAGAGGAGAAGGAGGGTAGGAAGTAATATTGCAACACCAAGAATGATGCCACAATATAGAGACAAGATGATCAGCTTTAACAATTGGCTTAATGTCTGGTGTCATTCAAAGGGGATCCAGTGTCTGTCTGCCTGGGATGACAAGCCACGCTGCTTCGCAAGGGACGGCTTGCACCTGTCACCCCTGGGATTCCGGATATTGGCTAAGGCTCTTGCCACGCCCATAGTGCCTTTTTTAGGCAAGGCTCAAATTCTAAACCTACCACCCTAGAAAACAAAAATGGGAAGAAACTGAGGGTAATGCTGCTCAATGCCAGAAGTCTAAATCTCAAAATGCACGCACTCGAGGCCCTTCTCAGTATGGAGAACATCGATGTCTGTGCTGTAACTGAAACCTGGTTCAAGGCTCCTGAGAGCACCCCGGCACTATTAGGTTTTACCTCATATCATGCATTCCGGCCCCAAAACCCAGACCACACCACAAAAGGAGGGGGTGTATCCATATTCATAAAGGATACCCACACCTCCAGGTTGGTGGCAATGCACGAAGCTTGAAACCATCCAGGTGCAACTAACCATAGGCAAAACTGCTCTACAAATTGTAGCATGCTACAGGCCACCCTCTCAAACTCAGGAATCCCACACAGCCTTCCTGAAGACACTGGAGGGTATAAATGTATCTCCAAACACCATCATATTGGGTGACTTCAACCACCCGAATATAGACTGGGAACATTACTCAAGCCCTAACTTTCTAGCCCAACGGTTCCTGGAGTTCATAAATTCAAATGCCATGGAACAGCTAGTCACTGTTCCCACGAGAGGAGAAAATATACTAGATCTCATTGTCAGAAACATGGGGACAAAATGCTCCACACCGGAAGTATATCCCTCATTGGTGAGATCTGATCATAAACTAATCTCACTGGAAATCCACATCCCGCCCCCACCCCAAACAAAAAAGACCACAGTGAAGAACTTCTCTAAAGCAAACTTCTCACTACTCAAGACTGGTATGGTATCCTTCAAGGCCCCTGAGCCAGTGGAAACCACAACCCAAGCTGCGGAAGCCCTTACAAATGCCTTCTATGAACACCTCCAGGACTGCATGGATCAGGCAATCCCAAATAAAACCAAAACTCTTTCCACAAAGGGCAAACGTCCAGTCTGGTGGACCCCAGCCATTAACAAACTATACAATAAGAGGAGAAAGCTATTACATGATAGAACAAAATCCATAAAAGGGAAGTCACCCCTGATCATTATTAGTAAAAAAATACGAGCACTCATAAAATCAACTAAGGCCAATTTTGACAGAAAAACTGCCATGGATTCAAAGGACAATCATAAGGCCTTTTTCAGCTATGTTAGGAACCTGGGTGGAAACTCCCAGATATGCTCAGAATTAGTCCAAAATGATACAAAAATCACTGAACCCACAGACATTGCCAACATACTGGCAGACAGGTTCAGTGAAAACTTCACCCCCCCTCTCCCCCCCTAAAGGAGAGATAACGATCCCAGCGGAGTGTAGCCTCCCAGACATCTCAAATGCGCAGGTGAAAGCTGCTCTCTCTAAAGCTAAAAACACAGCATCAATGGGACCGGATGGTGTCCCCGGCTGTGTGCTACACGAGCTAAATGAGGAATTAAACCCGCACATAAGGCAGCTGTTTAATCTCAGCCTTACCACAGGATACGTGCCCAAGGAGTGGCGTACGGCAACTGTGGTCCCACTCCACAAAGGCGGTGCCTCTACGGACCCTGGTAATTACCGCCCCATAAGCTTAACAAGTCTAGTCTGCAAAGCTATGGAGAGAATCATAATGGAGCTCATAAACAAAGATATAGGGGACTTGCAGACATTGGACCCAACCCAGTTTGGCTTCGTCAAGGGCAGATCATGCCTTTTGAACTTGGTCGACTTCTTCGAAACAGTCACCAAGGCCATTGATGAGGAAAGGCAGTCCATACAGCCTACCTTGACCTTGCAAAGGCTTTCGACACAATACCCCACTCGGGTATTGTAGAAAAACTTACCAGCTTAAATGTAAACCCATATGTCACAAGATGGGTTGCAAACTGGCTTAAGGACAGAACCCACAGGGTTAGAGTTGCTGGCGCTATGTCAGACTCCAAGCCGGTCACAAGTGGTGTCCCACAGGGCTCGGTCCTTGGCCCCTATTGTTCGGCATCTACTTCTCAGAAGTACAGGCCAACATGGGAGGACTTTGGCTGACAAAGTTTGCAGACGACTGCAAACTGGGCGCCATAGTGGAAAGTGCATCGGACACGGATATCCTTCAGAAGGGACTCACGGAAACAGATAGCTGGTGCCAGAGCCATGGCCTGAAGTTAAACGCCAAAAATGTATAGTCATACCCTTCGGGAAAAACAAGGTAACCCCAAGCTACCATATAGGTGGCAATCCACTAAGCACAGAAGAGGTTATTAAGGACCTGGGGACCCAGGTTGACAGTGGCCTTTCTTTTGACACTCACGTTGCTAAAGTGGTTAGAAAGACCTTCTACATTGCCCACCTGATCATGAAGGGATTCACATCCAGATCTAGTGAGGTCATTGTTCCCCTGTACTCTTCACTTATCAGACCAATGATCGAGTACAATGCCCCATTCGGGATGTATCTCACCCGACATCTGCAGCAATTGGAGACACCCCAAAAGTTCCTCACCAAAAGGATAAAGGGACTCCAAAATCTGTCATATGCTGCCAGATTGAAGAAACTCCAGCTCTATTCAGTCGCATACCGTCTGCTCAGAGGTGACATGTGCCTGACATACAAGGCCATGTCCAACCCGGAATTAATGGACATGCTCCACCTCAAAAAATCCAAATACACCAAAACAACTAGAGCAAGCGACTTAAACCTTAGCATGGATATAAATAGGACGTGCTGGAGGGATAGATTTATCACTCAGAGACTCCCTATGCTGTGGAATAAAATCCCAGTCCATGTGAGGCAGAGCACCTCGCTGGCTCTGTTCAAGAGAAATCTTGACCTGTGGATGGGAGATCGTAGGTTTACCCCGGGAATCATCTCTGTGTCACTGCTGGACAGAGGCACAACAAACTAATGGGCACAGTATTTTTTCATATAAGGGGTGGCGTAAGCCACAAAACTTTGGGCTAGGCTTATAAATGCCTTAGGGCAGATAGCCTAGTATAAACCTATGAACCTATGAACACTGATCAGGAGGACATCTACTCTTATGGTAAGTTCTTGTACAACTGTACTATATCCTGAATGAGATCACTGCTGCAGAATTACAAACAAATGGGTGATTCCAAGAGCTGAACAAAACATAAAAGAGGTTTGCTAGTTGATAGAGAAACTGTCCAGGAGGCCAGAGAGGACTAATCTAGCAACAGCAACTATGGATCTTGAAAAGGCATCAAATTCTGTAGTGTTTAGTGGGTGTATGTACAGATGATCAGACGTTAGCTTCCAGTATAGTCCTTCCATCAACCCCCTTGCTCCTGTGGATGCCACTACCATGGTAGAGGAACTCAACAGCATAATGGCAAGGATTTGCCATGTAGAGAATAACAAAAGGAGATGGACTTACAGATCTAGCGTCCAATGGTTTGTTTAAACACTGGCTGGCCCAGTTAAGAGTCCACAAATCAGACAAACAGTTGGTATGATTTATGAATAAACTTGATCTTCTCCAAATAAAACCTCAGCTGTCTGAATGTTTAGAGCATAGAAGTCCCCCATTTTGTTGGTTAGGAAAGAAAGAAAGAAGGGAGGACTGATGGCCTGGTTGAGAGTCAGCTCATTCACTAGTCTTGGCGTGAAGGGGTTACCCTGTCCATGTGAAAAATAAGAATGGGGGGAATGGTCATGACTACCTGTAGTGCGGAGACTCTCCTAGCAGAAGTGAAAGCCAGATGCATGACAGTTTTAAAGGCGCAGAATTTGAGATTTGCTGAGGTGGCTGGTTCAAGGGGAGGAACAGTGAGCATTTTCAATACAAAGTTGAGATCCCAAGGAGGCTTCCTTGGTGGTCTAAGATGAAGAACCCCTGTAAGGAGTTGCTTTACCTTGGGTCTGGACATAACAGGTCAGGCATGGCTGACAGGTGGGCTTTGATGGAGGAGTAAGCCAGACCTGTATCCATGACCTCACACAAACATTTAAGGATAGAAGGTAACTATGATTTTGTAGGACCCAAGTTATTTCTATGGTACCAGAAAAAAATCTCTTCCATATGACAATGCAAGATTTTCAAATGGTGGGTCTCCTTGCTTCCTACAGAACCCTAATTACATCCTCTGAAAACTAGTGCCTGAAAAGGGATTAGAAACCTATCATCCAAAGGATTATGTTTAGGGATGACAGGTTTGGTGCAGCAGTGATCCATTCTGCTGTGTGATGAGATTTGTCTTGTGTGATTATATGTGGTGGATGCCTTTGGCTAGATGAAGCAGAATGGGAACCAATGCTCTCTTGGCAAAATGGGGACACTAGTAAGAGGTTTGTTTCTTCTTTTTGGAGCTTTAACTTAAGGCTTGGAATTAGAGATAGCTGAAAAGAGAAAGCATCTGTCCTCCAGGTTGAAAAGCAAGTGGTCCTGGTGCGAAAGAGGGGGGAGTTGTTTGTTGCTGTCTGAGGCAAATATATCTGAGGTGTCCCCTAGCAATGAACGAAATACAGGAAGACCTGTTGGTTCAGGGTCCATTTGTGGGGGCCCTCCAAAGACCTGCTTAATGAGTCTATCAGAACATTGTCTTGTGATGAGATGTATATGGTGAGTAGGGATATGCTTTTTTGGGTGGCCAGGTCCCATGCCCTGTATGCTAGTCTGCACAGTTGGTGTGATCTGGTGTCTCCTTGCTTATGTACCACATGACTGTAGTGCTGTCTGTGAATACTGGGAGAGGACCAGGTTTCCAGACACGCAAGACTGTAGGACCCTCATCTCTTTCAGGTTGATGTGTACCTTTTTGAGTTTGGGCTGCCATCTGCTCTAGACTCTGTGGGTGCCAGTCCAGGCCTCATCTGAGGCATCTGTGTACATATCCTGAGGTGGGGTTGCTGGGTTGAAGGGAAACCCTGGGTTGAGATTCACCTGGTCTACCCACCATAAAAACTCCTTCCCAAGACCAGGTATGAGGGGGTTCACTGTCTCTACTAGAGGGTGAGTGCTAAGGCCAAACTGAATTTTTCTCATATGCAACCTGGCTAAAGGGAGCACTGGAATGGTTGCTGCTGTGAATCTCAGAGCCTTTAGGAGTTTCCTGCCAGAACATTATTCAAGGAAGGAAAGGTTGTTAAAGTAAGTTGTAAAGGTTTGCACCTTTTCCTGACTCAAGTAGGCTGCATCCTTTTGGTGTCCAGTCAACAGCCCAGAAACACTAGGTCCTGAGTAGGCTGAGGTAAGGGCTTTTTACAGTTAAAAGGGAACCCCAACTGCAAGATGTGGGTGAGTGAACTGGAGATGCTGTAGCAGAATCGGAGTCAATGTAGCCTGGATTAGCAGATTGTCTAAGTGGGGAAATAATCTGAATTCCCTGTATTCAGCTGAAGGCTATCACTGGTGGTAGGCACTTTGTGAATATTCTTGGGGCTATCTGTGGAAAGCCCAAATAGCAAAGCAATAAACTGAAAGTGAGATGAGTCAGTACTGAAACTGAGGAATCTCCTGCAGGATGGGCAAATGGGACTATGAAAACAGGTATTCTTTATATCCAGTGAGGGACTAGGTGTATGTCTGTGGATTTATGAAAGACAGCAGTGTGTGCAGGGAGAGCATTTTAAAGGTTGACAATTTTAAGAAAGTGTTTACCAGTGCAAGATTCAGTATAGGTCTCCATTAACCTTCTTTTCTTGGAACTAGGAAGAGTCTCAAGTAAAAAACCCTTACTATGAATTTTGGGGCACTGGTTCTACAGTGTATTGGGCCTGTAATTTTTGCTGTATGGGAGAACCTGTAGTTGTGAGGAGGGGGTATACAATGCTGTGGAAGAAATTCTTTTCAAGACATAACATAATCCTTTTTTATGACAGGAAGCACCAAGTGGTCTGTGGTGATCTTTTTACAGCTTGAGATGGACTGAATTAGTCTTTTGTAGAGGGGCAGGACATTCCCAATGGGTGAGGGGGGGGAGGGCAAGATTTGAAAACATAGAAATGTATCCCCAAAAAGACGTCTCACAGATATGGGATCTCTCTGTGGTTTATCTGGAAATCTCTTTCTGGGTGCTGTCTTGTGTTTTTGAATAGGTCTGAAGTCCCTTCCAAAAAAAAAAAACAGGTGGGCTTGCCAGGGTAATTCTTCTGGTATCTAGGCACTGAGGTTAGCTGAATCTGTTGAAGTCTTTCATAACTTTTCCTTGCTCTTGTAGAGCTTTACATAAATTGGCTGCCTGTGGACCAAACAAAAGTTTCTTGTCTAAAGGAAAATCACTAAATTTGACTTTGAAATCCTTTGGCATGGACTGATTTTGCAGCACTGCATACCTGTAAATGGCACATCCAGTAGCAGCTGCTCTGGAGGAGTGAGTCCTCCACACCATCATAACTGGATTTTGTATTGCGTCTGGCTACCTGAGTAGCCTGATTAAGCAAGGGCAGCATTTGCTGTTTGGAGTCTGATCCCTATGAATTCACCACTATCTTCTTTAAGTAGTTTGAGTATGGATGACACGTACTTAGTCAACTGGGTCTGGTAATAAATAACCCTGAATTCCAGAGCAGAAGAGTTACACACCTTCTTTGTCTACTTGTCCATAGCCATACAATCTTTGAAGGGATGGCACTGGTGTTGGGAAGTTTTTAAGGTTTGTCAGAAGTGTGTGTAACTGCAGAAGGGACTGCCACGGTGTTCTTAAACAGGAACCCAAGTAAATCAGGAACTTTATACAACCTGTCTGGCTTTTAGGGGTAGGAGGCTGAGAATCAAGGGTAGCTGAGGTAGAATGGAGAGCATCCAAAAAGAACTCCAGGACTGGAGGGATAGCTGAGAGGGCAGGAGTGCCCATTTCCAAGAGGTTATAATATCTTTGCTGAACCTCTGAAATCTCTCTAGACTTTCACTTAAAATGTTTCATCACATTTATAATTGTCTCCCCAAAATAACCTTCTTTAATATGGTACTCAGGGGAGCTGGAGTCTTAATCATCTGAAGGAATTTGTCCAGGGAAGTGGATCTGTGAGGAGCATGCCAGAGGATGGTCAGAGTCACAGGCCTCTTCGTCTTCAGAGGAGATGAATCAACAGTTATTTTCTAAGGAATAGGAGGGTGGGCAAAAAAAGGAAGGCAGTTTCTGGGACATAATGGTCTTGAGCAGGCATTGAGAAAAGTTCATCCATTCCTTCTCCCTAAAAGGGGAGGAGAAGAGATTTTTTTCTGTTGTATTTTTTCTTTGATGTCACCTCTGCTTGAACCAAACAGGGAAGTTCAGAATCCTGCCATACCTCAATTAACTTTCTGTTAATCTCTTCCCTGGTTATAATCTGCAGAATGCTTTCTCTTCCCTCTGAAATGATGACCATCTGTTCACCCTTGTCAGCAGAAGGAGTTTCCTCAATCTTAAGATCATCCAACCACATACCAGCCCTCAAGCAGGGTGGTGTTAGAGGGCATCAACATTTACCCGTCCTAGCTGACATCCAATACAAATATGACAAAACACTTTAGGTAAGCAAAGGAAGGTTCCCCAATGGGGCACTTATCTGTTTTTAAGAATCTATGGTATCATCAAACAAATGACGGTCAATCCAAAAGAAACTTATGTCTGGGCTGGCAGCGAGATAGTCTGAGGACCTACACTCATATGTCTGCTTTTATACCACTACACTTGTGAGCTGAGGTCATATGCCAGACATACAAACCCAGGGAAAGTTAAGCTTTGGTATCCCAGCCAGGCATCAGAGATGTCAACCCATTTCTTTGTAACACTGCAACAGTGACTTCGGTTTGGACATCTGAATGAGACTACTTCAAAGGACAGCTGGCTGTTTTGAACACTTAATAAACTCAGCATTATAAAATGATATATACCTTAAAAAATTAAAACATCTCATTGTTATCATGATACTATCTTTTGATACAGAAATTCTAATTCTGAACATATCTACTCAAGAAATTCTGCTAAGGGACCCTTAAGAACAAAAGCAGGTGGAATGGGCAAATGTTACTACTTGAGGAATATCAGAGCTGTGGATGTGAATAGAAAAGATTGAATTAAAGTGGATTTTAGCCTTGCAGGCACATAAGGAACCAGGCCTAAATACTACTGTTTCTTTAAAACCTGTCCTCAAAGAGAGATGGGTATGAGATGCTTTAATCGACATTTTAGTTAGCTTTAATTATGTCTGTCTGTATTATCTGAACTCAGTTTTGTTCACTTTTGTATGATCTGAAGAAGTGGTAACCCCACAAAAATGCTCATTTATTAAAGTAAACTGTGTTTTTACTTCCTTGTTGGTTGGTTTTCTTTTTTTTGGATATTTTATTAATATATTTTAACCAACCTTTAGCCACGAGGAGCTGCAGTTTTTGTTGTTTATTACATATGTAGCAAACCACAGGCACCTCCCACCCCATTTGGATAGGCAGGCGAAACATGGCTTCTCACTCCCATCCTTCCCTGCCAGCTCCTACAGACGTCTGAGCCAGTACTTGAGCCTGAGCTGCCTATGCTATAGGCACAGTTTTAGCCTTGTGTGTCATGGAAACTCCTGTTTGCTGCAAATAATTTTAATCATATACTCAATGTCTAAAACGAGACTGAACAGCATCTATTCTTTTTAATTACTTTTTCAAGTACACTCATTATCTTAACAGGTAGCAGTGTATGCCTTTTCACTAATCTATGGTTTTGGCTAACACATGCAGACCATTTGAACAATATGACAGGTTAATTTTTCCTGCTGGATGACTAGACATTCACGCCCTATTTGAAAGTTTCAGTTGGCTGAATTCTTCAATCATCCAGTCTTCCAAAAGAATATAAATGCTGGTGCAAGCAGTACAAGTCAACTTTTTAAAATAAAATGTATTAAGTATGCTGACTCTGTGATACAGAGGAAAAAAGCCCTGATTGCAACCTAGACTTTAGAGGATCACATAATAACCTGTTAGCTGGAAGAGATGACCAAAATGGAGGGGGGGGGGGGAATTAGAGGCCAACCCCTGCTCAACCATCCTTGGTAGGGACAAACCTGCTGCAATACAGATGCCCAGCAGATTACAACTATTGCGGAAATACAACACAGAGCAAAAATGTGCTCACCAGGTAGAGTTTGCTATAGCCAGTGATGAACATACACAAAAGTGAGCATATGTAGGCCTGACACTGTGAGAAACACAACATGGCTGCTGCAGGGTTCTGGGATGCCTGGATGATGACAATCTGTGATGGCCTCTCATCCAAAAAAGGGGCCAATTGGTCAACAGGAGGTCTGAATGGTAGGTATGAAGCGAAGAACCAAGAATACATGTATTAACTATTATATACATCATCTACTTTATTCCTAAATCATGATTTTTTAAACATGTACTTTGATATTCACATCTTATGCTCTACATGGTTGTTGCATGGTTGTGTCAGTCACAAGCATGAATAACAGCATCTGTTAACATCACAACTATAAGATGAAAGTTACTTTTCTTTTCTCACTTTAACAAGGTCTTCCCATATGATATGAACAAGGGCTGCTAATAAAATTAACTTCATCATGCCTGAAAGTATGCTACTGTATATATCACTGGCTACTACAGTAAATCCATCCACAACCACTTTTCCCATTTTGGCACATGAAGTCCAGCGTGTCACCTCAATAGTAAATTGCAGTGAATTTGCTGCTGCCTTGTCTCTTATGCCACAGTATCTGCAGCTTCACTGCACATAATAAACACTTGTCTACACAGTCAAACACATAAACACAAAACTCTCAATGAACAAGAAATAAAAGCATTTCAACAATGCACAAAAAACAGATGAAGCAGAAATTCAGATATTTTATTTTACTTGTCCAGTGTTTACAAAAAGGGTATGACTTAGTTTCTGAATGACTGTTGTTTATGAGCAGGCAAATAAAATGCGCAATTTTTAATCAACTGCCTAAGAAATGCAGTATTCCATTTACACATGAATGTTCTGTCATATCTTCAGCATAGCTACTACTCTGACACACTGAGAAAAGTTTTTTTTTTTTTTAAATAAATGTCAGAACATCAGTCTAAAAAGAAATATTTAAACTCATATTTAAGGCACCATATACTATATTTGCATGGTTAAAGTACTGGTATCATACAATAAATATGACAATTTCTATAACGCTTCTAGTTAAACGTGTACTCTTTTATGGCTTGGACAAGAATTAAAATATAACATTTTACAAACCTGTGTTGCTTCCATTAGACATTGCTTCCTCATAGGAAGAGAAAGTGTGCATATACTTCAAATATCCAACAGTGAAAACCTCACAACATTATGCTAACAATGACAATTTACTGTGACTGGTAACTAACACAGGGACAAGTAGAGGTGAAAACATCCAGAGTCACAGTAAAATGGAAACATTTTGTACCCATTTCCTAATCTAGTCGATACAATTTATTACGGAAAAGGCACGGACGGTTCAGTATGGATGAAATTTAATTTTATTTAACTACACTTCTCTGAACGTCAGTAAAGTACATTAAAGTAAGGCTTTCATAACTCCCACTGGGCCCAGGGAAGTTCAAGCAAAATCCTGGCAGTAAAACATTTCATGCAAGAATGCCCCATGCCATGGGAAAGAGCTGCAAAGTCAGTACAGACATAACAAGTGAAACTGACATATTAAATTATACTTGAATGTACATCCTTCCTCTTAGTGAAAAAAAAAAAACATAAATTTGAGAGAAGGGGTGGGGGATGTTTTTAGATTTCCAATTCCCCCTCACCACTATTTTCACAAAAAACAGTTGTGTGAAGAAATCTGTATAAAAGAAGACTGATGACTTATTTTCTTGTCTTTTCAGTATCCATCAGCTTTGGCACAGAACCCTTCTATACTTGCATCCCAAAGTCAAGCAATTGATAAATAAAAACCTTACAATAAATGCTTCTGAGTATTCAAAAACATGCATGTTGATTGGAATGCCCAATCAGCATGCCCACCATAAATCAATCAAATTCCAACAGAAAGAAGTTGCTGAAGTCTTTCTCAGTGACCAGACTTGGTAACAGTTTACCAGCTAAGCAGAAATAAACATACTGCAAAACCCACAAACAGTTGAGCGTTATACCGCCATCAAACACACACACACACTTTTGGCTACACCTGAATTAAATTAGAAATAAATTATATATACCAAACAACCAAGACATGCACACTGACTTGTCAGCCCTGTCAGCGTTCTAAAAAGAGCTATCCCAACAGAGGAAAGTATTCCTAAAACTCCTGTTCTACACAGCCCTAAACAGAAATTTTAATTGTTAAAAACTCTTTCTGCGTGACTACATTAAACTGCTCTTTTGAGCAGAATGATAGAACTCCACTTAAAAAACAAATAAAAAAAAAAAAATCATGGTTTTCAGTGCTGTGAGCATTCATACAAATAGCACTGACTCTAAGTGGAAGATACCACTCCAAAGTTTACAGCAACTGTACAAAAAAAATGCCGACTCTACATACAAAGCACCAGTAGGGCTTCATCCTTACAGGCTTAAAGAATGTACGGTACACATTCTACATGCCCCAGACTACCAGTAGTTGGTGGAATAGCAATTAAGTTCATTTACACAATGATATTATTTGGGAAAAGTTTTTTCTTTAAATAATACCATCGTATAATAACAATAATCCACTCCTGTGAGTGAGTAATGCAGACTTTACCCACGGTTGGCTTTGTTTAACCACTCAGGCTTTGCCCTTGGGGTCAAACCATGACACCCGTGGGTAAATCTTGTTGCTACCCACATCCAGACTTAGTTACTGCTAAATCATCAGTGTTCATCACCCTCTTACATGCAAGTAATTTCTGCTGTTCTGTTGCTTTGTATAACAACACTAGCTAGAGTACATTCTGTGGTCAGAGGTGGCAGTAGGAATGGCACATAAGAATGGAAGTTGGTGAATCCTGACAACTTCAGGATCTTAAGCCTCTTAAAATTAAAACAGCACCCTGATCACTACATTATGGAGTACATTCAGACAAGCCACTGTTTCAGGCAATCCAGACCAATCTTAAACTAATTCCAAAAGGTTGATTCATCTAGTCTTCCTGTGAAAAAATAGCATCTTCCACTTCTGCTTTTCCGTAAGAAGAAGCCATGCTGTAAATCACTACACTGCCCCTTGTACGTGCTCTCATACGTCATCCACTGGCACTGCATGAAACCAACAGAAAAGACATGGGCGATGGGCAGGTATTTTTCATAACAGAGAAAAAAACAATTGACTGTTAACAATGATTTCCTCATACAACTATACCCATACTATTTTTTTACTTTCTGTCGCACTAGTAATCATTACCTTAGTAGAGAAGCCCAAGTTATGAGCCTGACAGAGAAGAGGGAGTTCTTCCCAGCATACCCTAAGCCACTGAAGCTGCTAACCCCTTAGAGTGTTGGACTGCACAACCAGTATGGAAGGTGTTATGCCACAGCCTCACAAATAGCAGCTAAGACTCCTCCAAAGAGAGGCAGCTGATGCAGGAATGGCACAATCAGAATAAGCTTGCAGTTGGTAAGGAGTGGGCTTGTTTGCAGTCCAATAATTCAGTTTGCAGTAGGTGTAGTTAGAGAACCAAATACAGTAGAGAGTCGATTATCCGAATGTTGATTATCAGAAAAAAGAAGTTATGTACTCACCATAATGTTCCATCTGAGTAGTTAGACTTCATTTGTCAGCAACCTGTGGGTTCCAGATCCGATACAGATACGAGCCGGCAGCTTAGCAAGCTAAAGATCTGAGTTCCAAGCTCCTCCCCCTTACCCATACTACCCTGCAACCTCCTTCCAATCCTCAGATCGAGTTTGCCACCTAAAAATATGGCACCCAACAACCTAAGCCAAAAGGACCTGACCCGAACTCTTACATCAGGCTTGCCACATTCAGGACATTGAGCCCAAACAGACAAATAACCATCAATGTCAGAGGGAAGGTTGCTGACAAATGAAGTCTAACTACTCAGATGGAACGTTATGGTGAGTACATAACTTTTTTATCTGAAGTAGTTAACTCCATTTGATCATCAACCTGTGGGACAGAGTCCCCAGCTACTCAAATCTTGGGAGAGTTAAAGGAAGCCCCTCCTCTAGACACCAAATCTAGTTTATAATGAGTAATGAAGGTGTGAGAGGAAGCTCAGGTAGCAGCCAAACAGATATCGTCCAAGGAAACTCTAGACCAGAATGCAGCTGAAGTAGCCATAGAATGGGTAGAGTGAGCATGAACCCCTTCTGGGGCTGGTAATCCAAGCTTGCAAAATACAAAGTGAAATCCACTTAGCGATAGTCACTTTTGAAACTGGCTTTCCCCGAAAAGGGTCTAGCAAAGGAAACAAAAAGCTGATCAGATTTACGGAAAGGTTTGGACCTATGCAAATAAAATGTAACTGCCTGTGCACATCAAGCAAATGAAGTTTATATTCCCCTTTATTTTGAAACTTAGGGAAGAATACAGACAAATTAATCGACTGATTAATATTTGACTCCGAAGCAATTTTAGGCAGGAAAAACAGGTTAGTCCTGAGAGACACTCTATCCTTGTGACACACTAGGTAAGGTGGCTTGAAGTTTCGACACTCTCCTGGCTGAAGTAATAGCCACCAAAAAGCCCGTTTTCCACGATAAGAATTTTAAGTCAAGCGATGCTGCAGGTTCGAATGGGGGTGCGACCAAAGCCTGAAGGACCAAAGTCAGATTCCACGGCGGGGAAGGATTCTTAATAGAAGGCCTCAGAAGAAAAGTACTTTTCAAAAAAGTCTTGCAAATTCTGGCAGCAGCTAGGGAGCCTGAATTTTCCCCAACATGAAAATGGGAAATAGCCACCAGCTGTACTTTCACTGTGGAACAGCTACCCCTTGTTGGAAAATATGAGACAAAAAGTCTAACACCGCTGGAACCGGAGCGGTAAAGGAAGGGATCCAGATTTCTCTCTGAAGCCCAAATGGAAAAACGTTTCCACTTACTACGGTAGACTTTCCTGGTAGAGGACTTATGTACTGCTATCAGGATGGATTTAACTGGGGAAGAGATACCGGGAATCCTAGCAACTAAGGGAACTGGAGTAGCCAAGCTGTGAGCTTGAGACTGCCCAGATTTGTGGCAGCAATTCCCGAGGGATGATGAATAAGATCCAGAATGGGATCCAAGATCCAGGGCACAGCTAGGAGATGAGACTGCAGGCAAGGGAACCAAACTTGACGAGGCCAGAATGGTGCTATGAGGATAACTCTGCTCCCCAACTGACGAGCTTTCTGTAAAAATTTTTCATGAATGGAAGCAGGGGATACACATAAAGAAGACCAGGTGGCCAAGCATGGTCAAGAGTGTCTCTGGGGGCTTCCCCCCTCAGGGGAATTAGAGCGAAAAACTTGTTGCACTTCGCATTGGACGGCGATGTGAAGAGATCGCAGCAAGGCTGACCCCACTTGAGGAAGATCTGGTCCGCTACATAAGGGTTCAGAGACCACTTGTAAGGTGAAAGGATAGTCCTGCTCAATTTGTCTGCCAAGATGTTGGACCGATCCAGAATATGCGTTGCTATCAGAAAGCGGTT
Organism: Protopterus annectens; assembly: GCF_019279795.1. NCBI lineage: Eukaryota > Metazoa > Chordata > Ceratodontiformes > Protopteridae > Protopterus > Protopterus annectens. The sequence goes on from NC_056729.1 coordinate 72,749,096, forward strand.
GGTGGAGATCGCCCATTCCCATACTCTCATGGCCTCTCGACAAAGTGGATAAGACCTGGTTTCCCCCGTTTGTTGATGTACCAGACCACTGACATGTCTGACTGGATAGCAATAGTTCCCAGAGGAAGAGAGGCATGAAGGGCCTGCAACACTAAAAGGACTGCTCTCATCTCTAGAACATTTATATGCAGAACGGTCTCACTCCAAGTCCATGTGCCTTGGACAGTCCTGCCCGAGCAGTACCCCCCCCCACCCTAAGCAGGTGGCATCCATGGTCACAGTGGCTTGGGGCGGAGGTGCAATAAAAGGGTGTCCTTCTCGCAATTCCTGGGATTGAAGCCACCACGTGAGACTTCTTGCCCACTCTGCTCATAGGGATCTGAAAATCTAGAGACTGATGTAGTAGAGATCACTGAACTTGTAACGTCCACTGTAAAACTCTCATATGCAGACGAACACAAGGAATGAGGTTTATAGCTGCTGCCATGGACCCTAGGGCTCTCAGGACTAACTCCGCTGGTGGTACAGGGGACTGAAGGTGCGCCAATACATGCAGAGCCAGGCTGTGAAGTCTGTCTGGAGTCAAAAATATCCTGGCCTGAAGAGAGTCTATTCTTGCTCCTATCACATCTAGAATTTGAAAAGGTTGGAGGGAAGACTTCTTGAAATTTATCGTGATCCCCAGCCGGGTAGATAACTGAAGGAAGAAATCCCTGGCTAGTACAAGTTGATGCCTGGTGGAGGCAGTGAGAAACCAGTTGTCCAGGTACGGAAAGACCTGAATGCCCTGAAGCCTCAGGTGGGCCGCTACAACTGCCACAACCTTGGTAAACACCCTGGGGGCTGTGGTGAGACTGAAGGGTAGGACCCTGAACTGGTAATGACTGGCTCCTAGCCTAAAGCCGAGGAACCTCCTGGATCACCTGTCCATCAGATTATGGTAGCACGCATCGAGCACATCCAGTTTTCCTCCTGCAAGAAGGGCAGGATGGATTGTAGCGTGACCATCCGGAAATTTTCCTTGGCAATGGACAGGTTCATTGCGGATAGGTCGAGAATCGGCCTTAAGACCCCATCTTTTTTGGCATCAAAAAGAATCTGGAATAGATGCCTAATCCGGACTGGTCTGGGGGCACTGGCTGGATTGCTCTTTCTCCTAGCAGCTTTCTTATCTCCAAAGCTGCCGCCTCCCTTTGAGGGGATGGGATGTCCGGAAGGCATCTTGTACAAAGTGGGTTGTTTATGAAGGGAATAGACTAACCTCTGGATATTATTTGAAGCACCCAGCGATCTGATGTGATGGACTCCCATTGGGCTAAGTGCCTCGAGAAACACCCCCGACTGCCTCCAGAGAGAAGCAGTTGGGCAACCCCTCAGGGCTGCTGCGTGGGTCGATTGGAAAAGGGTTCCCGTGACCCAAAGTTTTTCGGTCACCCTCTGCTTCTGGGCAAGAAGGAGTCCTGAGTGTTCCGGGACTGCTGAGATTTCCAGAACTACAGCTTCTTTTGCCCTCTCTGGTTCCTGGAGAAGAACCTTTGAGGGTTAGAGAAGTGGATCCCAACGGCTAACAGCGTTTTCCTGTCCTTCTCACTCTGGACAAGCGTATCTTGGACGGTCTTCCCAAACAGGGTCGACCTGTCAAAAGGGACGTTAGCGAAGGATGCCTTGAAAGATTCTGAAAAATTGCAAAGCCAGAACCAGGCATGACACCTCATGGCAATACCGGACCCGGCTGCCCTAGCGGCTCTCTCGGTGGCATGAGAGAGTAAACGCATGGACGTATTTGACACAGATTTGAGAGTGGCCATACGAGTCGAGAAAGTCCATTTACCCTTGGCCGAAATGGACTCCGGGGGGGGGGACTCAGTGTACTCTTTCACAAGGTCAAGCTGCAGTCTGATTACATGGGCCATGTAATTCAATGCCCTAATAGCAAAGGTAGCTGAAGCAAAAGTCCGCTTTCCAAGATGATTCAATGCCTTGAACTCCTTGTCCGGGGGATGGACCGAGGAACTTTCCTGGGTGAGTTCCTTTTTGGTGGCCACCGCCACCACCATGGCCTAAACTGGGGAACCCTTACTCCAAGTGGCTTTGTCTGCAGGAGGACTCAATACCTTATCGGGCCATTTGGGTATTGGCTCTACAGTGTTCGATTCCTTCCAGGCTCTGGTAGTTATAAGGTCCACCAGAGGGTCGGCCGGGGGGGGGGACACCCAAGGGGTAGATGGGCCTGTATCGAACGCCTCCAGAAATACTGACTCGTCCGAGGTAGGTTTTTGGGTAGACCAACCCCCCCCCCCCCGGCGAAGAATTTCCATTATGTCTCCGAAGGAGACATCTTCTGGGGGTGATCTGGGGGAACCTACCCCTTCCTCCAAGTCAGTATCTTCCATGAGGGACTCAGGGGAGTCCATGTGCCTCCTCTTGCATGGGCATTTGCGAGGAACCTCCTCAGGGGACTCTCCGGGGAGGGTTCACAAACAGTCTCATATTCCTCAAGGGGAACTGTCTGGGGTGTACCAGATACAGGCTGTCCCTGGGAGGACTGGATGATGGAAAACAAACTCAGTTGCGAGGGAGCAGGGGTGGACTTCGAGGAATGAGTAAGGGGTCTCGACCCTCCAGAGAGAACCTTCTCCACAACATCGAAAGCTGAAGGGGAACCGGCTTCTCTAAAGCTGGTGGTGTGGGTAACCGCACCCCTTGGATCCAACGAAGGGATCGGAGCAGAGGCTGGCACAGCCAGGCCCAAGGAGACTGTATGCCCCGACCACAACAGGGCCAATAACACTCATCCTCTTGGATCCGACGCCAAGATCTTGGCTCTGAGAGCTCGGATCCGACAGGCTCGAGGGCATAGCCGGCATTGAGGTAGGAGGTACCATCGGCGCCGACTCTGACTCTGGGGCTCCTCGGATCCATAGACTCCGAAACCCGTGGGTGGATCGGAGAAGGAGCTATCGATGTGAATGTCGGGGCCGAACTCTCCGCTCTGGCTGGGGGGGGGGGGCAGCAACACTCACATTTGCAATTGAGTTTGTAGAAACCTCATCATCCAGTCTATATCGGCTTCAGAGAGGCTCCTAGTAGACCTCAAGGACGCCACCGACACAAGCCGGGAGGACAGATGCGAGGACGACCTCGAAGCGGGCCAAGCCTCCTCCTCCGGCTCCTGGGAAAATCGTGGAGAACGGAGTCAAGGGGAAGACGGCCTTGCAAATTTTTGTGGAGACACTAATGGGAGGGGCCGACGGATCTGAGTTGGCCTGCCTCTTGCGACCCTTCTCTCAGTCTCTGTCTCTCTCTTCTTCTCTCTCTTTATCTCTCACTTTTTCTTTCTCTCTATGTCTGTCTTTCTTGGCCTCTCTCTCTCCCTGTATAGAGGTGGGAGTGAGAGTCCCGGACAGGGGAGGAGGGCCAGAAGGCTGAACAGCCACAAACGTGGCTGAAGAAGAAGTTGAAGGAGCAGAAGTAGTAGCTGACTCTGTGGGTAAGAGAGCCGCAAGAATCAGCTTGGTCCTGCGATCTCGCAAGGCCAGGGGGTTAAAGGCCGCACAAATTTTGCCGGTTGATAAATGAGGGACCCCCAAACAGACTATGCACAGAGTGTGGCTATCAGCCAGGGACAGCTTATGGCCACACTCTGTGCATGTAGAGAGTCGTTTTTTGACTTTCAGACATTCCTGCTTAGATAGCTAAGACAGGGGCAGACAGACAGAGACACACACACACACACACACACACACACGCTAGGGGAGGGCCTACACAACCAAAAGTTAAGCAACACACAGAAAGGGGCACACACAGACTGAAAAAACTAGATTAGACCTAACTAACCTCCTGGAGCTTAGAAATCTCTTGCTGGCAAAGCCGCGGCAAACGTGATCTGGGGATTGGAAGGAGGTTGCAGGGTAGTATGGGTAAGGGGAGGAGCTTGGAGCTCGGATCTTTAGCTTGGTAAGCTGCCGGCTCAGATCTGTATTGGATCCGGAACCCACAGGTTGATGACCAAATGAAGTTAACTACTTCAGATCATCAATTATCTGAACTCAGCCTTCCAAAGTTTTTGGGTAGGAAAAATAAAAGTCTGAATATGTAAACATTATATGTATTCGCTTATGCATGTTTTTTGAGCTTGTAGTGCGCTTCTGTGTGAAAAAATTCTTTGCCCACTGGAATCGCTGAATGGTTGAAAAGTGTATTGCTACTAGCAGAAAAAAATAAGATTTTAGAAGGTTTTATCTGGTTCAAAATTATATGTCTGATTATCCGAACTAGCCTAGGTCCTAATTAGTTCGGATAATCGACTCTCTATTGTATCGAACCTGTTGCAAGCAAAACAAACAAATAAATGGCAAGGCCCTCTGAAATGTTTGTTTTACAAACAAGATGCCATAAATGCCACTGATCATCTGTGGTATGTAAAACCCTCTCACTGAATTTTGAGGAGAATGATTCCCTCTTGGAGTCTCAACTGAATGGCATTTTTCATAAGCAATGTGACTGTACACAAAAATGTACAGTTCACAGCAGACATCCAGAGAGGTTTGAGCACAGGGCTTCCACTTAAAAAGAGCACTGATCTTGATCAAATTGTGATAAATGTCTAAAACCAGTGGCACTTCAGCTGGTAAAGGCAAACATTCTTTGAAAGATCCAGATATCACCAAAACAGATTATCTTCCATTCTGGCAGACTTTCTAGTTTAAATTAAAATTTATTTTATTTTGCTTTTGTTTCCCAGGTCCATCTGGGTTTAGTACAAAATCCCTCTTTTAGTTGGGGCCCAGGAAGAAAAGCTCCAACATATTACAAATATTTTTAAACAGACATTCAGTAATACACATGAACATACATTAATAATACAATGACCCCCATTAATATTCCAAAATGTGCAAGCTGATTGGCCAGCGTGCCAGTTGTAAATCCCACAATATACCAACGGAAAAAGGTCTGGTCGCCTGAACTTTTTTCCGTTGTATAAAGTGTCCAAAACCTTTTTTTTTTAATAAATAAAAAAAACGGAGCAATGGAGACTTTCTTTTCTCCGTTGCTTCCGTTTCAAAGCATTGATGTATTGGGTATTTGTGGGAACAGAAGTCCCATACGCATGTGCAGTATATCAACACAAGGAAGCAGTATACTACCACCGGCGGAAGAACAGTAATGCGCTGTTATACAAAGACATTATTTAAGAAACGTAAGTATTTTTTTCTTAAATGTCATTGTGTAATAGCAATAACCAACCCCGTGGTTGTGGTATATTGAAGATTTACCCACGGTTGGCTTTATTCAATAACTTGGGCTTCACCCTCGTGATTAAACCACACCAACCATGGGTAAATCTTCAATATACCACACCACGTCATGGGTTATTACTTAAGTACTGTACAATGCATACATTTGTTAGATTGTAGATGTTGAACATTGAGCATCTGAGCTGTATTACTGGGTTTGTGAAATAGATAATTGATCTTGAGATTAGTGATTAGAAATTCAAATAAATATAAGTGAGAAAAAGGAACTCTGTAGGGTGGAAATGGTAATATTGCAGTTAAGAGGTGGGTATTAAGCAGGTTCGGAGACAATTACAGGTATGGCTTTCATAATGTTTACATCAGAAGTATACAGATAGAGTGGCAAGCAGGGTCATGTGGCTGGGAAATGCTAGTCAAACTATTCTACTATTGTTGAAGACATTGCAGGGAGTAGGATTCAGAGTGAAGAGAAATGGTTTGATGATACAACAAACTGAAGATTACAGTGGCGTTTATCCTGGAGATATATAGGAGCAGATAAACAGATCTGATAAGTGAAGTTTTAGTTGCATTTTAAATGAGTTTACATTCTGAATGGATTTTTGTGGTAGTGAGCTGTGGCTCCACAGTTTAGATATACTATCTGAATATAGAGTCAACTGCAGCCTTGGATAATTTGGTTAAACTGATTAGTCATACGTCATAATTGTCTAGACTTCCCATGAAAAAAATGCCATCCCCCACTCCTATATCTTCATAACAAAGAGAAATCATGTTGTAAATCACTAAACTGCTCCTTGTAATCATACAATCATAACTTGTTCAGAATTAATGGAATTGTCAGGACACTAGTGTGCAAAAACATGGCATGTTTGGGCGGACAACTTTTCCTTTCTGTTGTGGGAGGAGGCCCTCCTGGAGAGACAAAAGCAGACACTGAGAAAGATGATAATGGTAATGTGAGAACTACATGGGCTAAAACCAGAACAAAATTAGCAAGTTATTCAAATTTTTAAACAGGACACGCTAGATAACGGGAATGGAGGGAAGTATAAAGAAGACAAGTTGATCCAGATACTCTAGAAAGTGTCCTGAGTGCCCATTAAAAAAAAGTAATCTGCAGAGAGAAGCAAAAGCTCTACTGCTGTTCTCACATCCATGGCAGCCGGATCAACACACAAGGACTTATTTGTCCTTCAAACTCAATTAAATATTTAGAGTGAAGACAGGTTGACAAAGTAACACATGCTCCCCCACACTGATACTGCCCCTAGACACAGGACACCAGGACCCAAAGATATACTGCCATCTTAGATGGCTAAAGGAAAGTGTTCACCTTGCTTAAAAGCCATTCACAAGGTGATACTGTCTGCTAGCAAGTAAACAATTCCTTGTTCAAGAGAACTGTCTGGATGGTTTTATAACCATTTCCACCACTAACCTTTACCAAAGACTATCATGCAGCTATGGGAGAGGAACAAAATACAGTCCCTACAGCTTAACTTAAACAAGATACCATTTGGAAGGTGACGTGACTTTGTTAGGAATCTGGAATGAATATTTGGGATGGACAATGTTTGTCAAAAAAGCCTTACCACATTCACGTGGGAAGTCTTTTTGCTATCAACTAGGGCAAACAGAGCAGCTCAGTGAAAAGATGTCAGCCTCACTTCAGTCCAGATGTCTGTTCAGACTGTATGCAGTTTTACATGTTTTCTCTGTGATATTATGGGTTTTCATAAAAGGACCCCAGTTTCTTACAACTTAAATGCATCCATTTGCACTAAATGTTCCATACATTTGGTGTATTTACTCCTGTCCTTATGGTTTAGATTATGGTTAAAAAGGGTGTCAGAAGGACTAGTTCACACTTAGACATGAAGAGAGTCTTTTCAGAATAGAAAATTACAAAGACCCTTGCTCAAATGAGCTATCAGGAGAAGAATCCTAAATGTACAGTCTAAAACATGTCAAGAAAGGCACTTGTTATCAAGATTACCTTGTTTTATTTCATTCACTAGCATCCAGAAAACAGACAACATAGTGACAACCTTGTTCTGTTACAGAAACAATGCAGTGAAACAGTGTTAGTGAACCGTCTAAAAATACAAAGACTTTCTTACTAACTGAGAGTAGTCAGGCATCAAGAGAGGGAATAGCAAACCTTGAGGCCCCCAGAAACTATCCATCTGAATATGTTTTCACAGCCATTCAGGAACAAACAAATACTCATTAGACAAACAGCTACAGTAACCGGTAGTCAGACTTCCCACAAAACCCCAGCAGGCAGTAACGCAACTGCAGCAACAAAGAAGTATGTGCTGGCACCCTACTGCCCCTGTGGAATGACAGACAGGAGACTGGTGGGTAACCTATTCTCGAGTCTTTGTAGAACCTTTTTTCTGTAACAGGTCCTAAAAAGGGAGTGAAAGACATACAGTAAAAGCTTCAGCCTAAAAATCTATCTTGTAGTACGTAGCAGTCCACAAACAATAAAAATGGGAAAAGACTTCCCAATTTCCTGAACCCAAAGAACACTGCCCCCTTCCCACCAACAACCTTTTCAAGAAGAACTAGTAAAAGACGGATCTAAGAATTCATGACCCTGCAATTTTGGCACAGATAGAAGGAAAGTCATAGAGCTACTGATTTTTTTTTAAATGCTCTGAGTGTACTACTTGTCAAACCTCTGGGAGTTCCTCTGTCCGGGAACTGCTTGTTCCCCTTTCACATGGCCTGCAAGAAAAATACTGCCCACAACACCTTTTCCAGACACAGCTCTGAATCTGAACAGGCAAACTAGAATAAAGTTTCCTTTACCTTCATTTTTTTCCTCCAGTTCTTAAAAATACTTAAGATCCTTCTAGTCCCCAAACTAATCTTGGGAACTTGGGAGATAAAAAAAAAAAAAAAAAACTTACACACCTATAAAAACAGGTATGGCTACCCCTATACAACTATGAACGTATTTGAAAAATTACCCTATATGCTACATACCCAAACAAAAAAAATGTGCATCATAATAAAAAACTACATAAAAGCAAGCATTTTCTGTTCTAAGTAACACACTGTCCACATGTTCTACAACTTACTGTCAGATGAGTTTAGACTGTCAGAAGACTAAAAATAATAGAAGACTAGTACATCATACAAATCTAGATTTTGCTGAAGTTCTAGTTACACTCAATAAAATTACCACATTACAGTTAATTTATGGATGCCCATCTATGATCCCTTCAGTGTATGCAGAATACCTTAATCAGTTAGAAAAGTTGACCATCACGCCAGACGCCTTTCTTATGGGTAACTTCAACTACACAAACACTTAAATTGGCAAATATATATTACCGATAACAAATATGTCCAAAGATTTCTGACCTTCAGAGATGCAAATACATTGACCAAATTGCCACTACCTCTACTAGAGGTGTTAAAAATTAATCTTACTGATCTTGCTCTCAGAAACATTTCGCACAAATGCACCACCATGTTTGTTACCGCATACCTAGTCAACTCTCACCATCTCACTTCTTCTCTAGGAAAACCTGCTTTGTGCCCTGAAATAACTCCTCTACATTCAGGAATTACTCCAATACAGATTTACTACCTATTAAATTTAATGATAATCACAAATGGCATAACTCCCCAGCAAACCTTATAACTGAGGCTGCAGCATCCTGCTCTGAAGTTTAGCCTTTTTAGATGAAAGCATTGAAGCATATGTACCAATCAGGAGTAAGCTTAATGGCATGTTTAAAACTATACCTATATGGTGGATCTACCACATCAATAAACTTTATAATAAAAAGAAAAAACTCCTGGCCATCATAAAATATGTCCAATTCACTATTATAAAAGGGATTTAAAGCTGATAAATCAGTCTCTCAAACTTGCTACTAGGAAATACAAGGCCAGCTATGAACTAAGGGTTGCAACCATTTCAAGAGGCAACTGTGAGGCCTACTTTAGCTATACTATGAAGCTTAGATGTAACCAACAATTCTGTTAAGAACTTGTATGTAAAGATAGCGCCTTCTCTGACAGCAAGGGCACTGCGAATATTCTTGTGAACTGATTCTCTTCTAACTTCACTCCACCCATCCCTCTCCTCTGTCCCCTCCATTCTGCCTCACACCACTGCTTCTGAGATCATGTTGAACAAAATCCGTTTAGTACTTTCCAAAATTAAAAACACTACTTTCTATAGATACTGACAATAACCCTAGATGTCTTCTAAGAACTGTAAACTCTAACACAACAAAACACCTCCATCAGCACTTCAATTCGAGTCTTTCAACTGGTTATGCCTTCTGAGGTGTGAAGAATGGTAGTTGTAGTACCCTTGCATAAACGTGGCCCCAGTACTGACCCTGGGAATTACAGGCCTATTAGCCTCACCAGTATTATTTGCAATGGTGTGGAATGTATTACAGCTAAAATAATAAAAAATGATATCGGTGACCTTATATACCTTGATACATACTGGCTCAGCTTTATAAGAGGCAGGTCATGCCTGCTCAGATGGTTACGTTTTTTGAAAGGGTTACAGAGGCCATGGATAAGGGCCATTCAGTCCACACTTCCTTTCTGGTCCTTCCTGAGGCCTCTGACATTTATTCCCCATGACGTGATTACTGACAAACTCTCCTATATCAACACATATTAGTAATGTCAAGATATCTACTCTATGCAGGAAAAATGACACCGGTGTTGTCCCACAGAGGTCTGCACTAGGCATCTTCCTCTTTGGTATACATTTCTCTGGTATATATAGGGACTATGGCTAACCAAGTTTGATAATGATTACACACTGGGGTGGTTATTAAATCCTATTCTGATACTCAAATTCTCCAGTAAGGGCTAGATCAAACAAATGTTTGATGTATTAATCATGGGCTTAACCTCAGCACCAAGAAATTTAATACAGTTTTCCTTTGGTAAATCTAGCATCACTACTGCTAACCATAAAGATAACATTCCACTTAAAACTGACACAGTCATCAGGGACTTGAGTATTTATGTTCATAACAGATTCTCCTATGACCACCATGTCTCTGTGGTGGTTAGAAAAAAAACCTTTTGTGCATAACTTATCCTTCATGGTATCTTATCAAGGTTCAAAGAAGTTATACTCCCACTTTATCCATCGCTTATTAAGCCTATCACTGAATATAGTGAACTCTTTGGAATGCATCTTACATGTAATCTAAACCAGACTGGCAGACCTCAATGTTTCTTCAACAAAAAGATTCAGGTCTCAGCACCTTTGTCCCTTTACTCAATATCATACAGACTCCTGCGGGGTGATCTTTAATTAACCTTTCACGCTATGAATGACCAAAATTTCTTTGAAGTCCTTTACCTAAAAACGACCAGTGGTAAAACAAACACCTACTCTAGAGACCTAAACTTGTACATCCACATCAACAATATAGGATGGTGTGATGGATGCTTAACCCAATGTACCTTCTACATCTGGAACACTCTAACCTCACCTATTCAGCAGAGTACCTCCCTAGCAAACTCTACAACATGTCTGGAAAACAAGGGTGATCATAATTTTTTTTCACTGGAGTAAATACAGAAAATCTACTTAATGGGTGACACTTTTAGTCGCCCATCAGTACTGGGTGATATGGCTCAGCTGCTGTATGGTATCCTTGGCAGTAAACTTAGAAAAGAAAATATGAACTTCAAAACATAAGCAAAAAAACACAAAGTTCTGGAGGTGGGATTCAGAAAGTTCAAAAGTCGACCAAAAATCTAACCTTGCTCATTGATGTCTCATAGTCTGCGAGAGGTCTGATGCATGGTTCAAAATGAACCTGCAGCCACACAAATGAAAACAGTGCACTGCTACAGGAATGACTACAAATACCATGCAGAGACAGCTGTGATACACTACAGCAAAATGTTAGACCTGGATATCAGACTCCAGTCCACAGATACTAAGTAAGCCAGGGTGTTTTCAGGGTACGCTGCCTCCAGTCTGTATATTCTCTATTGTACATAATGAATTCATGCTTTGCTGAAGATATGTAATTCAGGTATCTGCCCACAACAGGTCCAGGAACAGCACTGTAGCTAGTATGGCTGTCTGATCACAATCAAACATCACAGATCTATACTGCAGGTAAGTTGCTACTTACAGGGGGCATTGGGGTGCATTTGGGCAGGAAACAGTACATATGATGAACATTATATGTTGTGTACTTCTAGACTGGGTACATGTGCACAAGAAGGTTAGGTGTCTTTGGCCTCTGGACAACCCTGAAACAACAGCATCTACACAGTTCACATTTACAGGACAGGGTGATGGACATACATTGCTAGCCTTTAAGTTAACTTTACACACCTGTAATAGCTCTGTTCCTTGCAAATTTCCTTTAATAGACTGCAGCGTATGAATACAGTCAAAATGAAGTTATGTACTGGCCATAACGTTCCATCTGAGTAGTTACACTTCATTTTTCTGCAACCTGTGGGTATTCGGACCCGAGCCGGCAACTTTTCAACCATCTGCTCCAAGCTCCTCCCCCTTACCCATAACCCATCACCATCTCCTACCTTCCCTCAGATCGAGTTTGCCAATACTCAAACTAATCAGCAACTCAACTTTACAATAAACCATGAGCAGGTTTGGGGGAAGGAGGGTGGGACTGTTGCAGAAAAATGAAGTGTAACTACTCAGATGGAACGTTATAGTGAGTACATAACTTCTTTAGCTGAAGTAGTTAAATTCATTTTATCTGCAACCTGTGGGACGGAGTCCCCAGCTACTCAAACTCCTGGGAGGCCCTCATGGAAGAATATTCCTGAGCACCGCAGAATCGAAGGATGCTCTCCCTTTGGAGATCAAATCCAACTTATAATGAGAAATGAAGGTATGTGACCTTGCCCAAGTTGCTGCCGCACAAATGTCATCCAGTGAAACCCTAGACCAAAAGGCAGCAGAAGTCGCCATAGATCTGGCAGAATGAGCTTTAACAGTACCAAGCAGGGATAGACCTTTGTCTTTATAAATGTGCAAAATACATTGTGTAATCCATCTAGCTAAGGAAACCTTGGAGATGGCTTTACCCAGAAAAGGTTTAGAAAAGGACACAAATAACTGGTCTGACTTACAGAAGGGCTTTGTTTTGTGTAAATAAAAATGAAGTTGTCTATGAACATCTAGTAAATGCAGTTTATATTCACCCTTGTTCTGAAAATTTGGAAAAAAACAGGCAGGTTAATTGTTTGATTAATGTTTGATTCAGAAGCCACTTTTGGTAAGAAGGAAGGGTTTGTGTGGACAGAAACCCTGTCCTTATGGAAGATCAAGTAAGGGGAACGGCAGACAAAGCTTAAATCTCAGAAACCCTCCTAGCCAATGTAATGGCCACTAGGAAGGCTGTCTTCCAGGATAAGAACTTCACATCTACTGAGGTCCCAAGGAGGAACAGAGTCCTTAAATGGAGGATGCAAAAGAAAGGTGTCTTTAAGAAAAGCCTTACACAGTCTAGAAGAGGCCGGGGCATTCATGTTTTCACAGACATGGAAATTCGAGATAGCTGCCAGTTGCACTTTCACAGTGGAGGAACTAGCCTCTTGCTGAAAAATATTGGCTAAGAAATCCAACACTGCAGGAACAGGGGCTGTAAAAGGATCCAGGTTTCTCTGAGAAGCCCAAATAGAGAATCATTTCCATTTACTGCGGTAAATCTTCCTAGTGGAGGCCTTATGGGATGCCACCAGAATAGTTTTTACTGAAGATGAAAGACCGGGAGTCCTGGCAATCAAGGGAGCTGGAGCAACAAAGCCGTCAGCTTGAGGCTGTCCAGGTTGGGCGGACAAGTGCCCGAGGGATGAGAAATGAGATCCGGGCAGGGATCCAGAATCCAAGGAGGAGCTAGAACATGAGACCAGAGGAAGGGGAACCACACCTGACGAGGCCAGAACAGGGCAATGAGGATCACTTTGCACCCCAGTTGGCAAGCTTTCTGAAGAAACTTCGGAATGAGAGGTAACGGGGGATAAGCATACAGTAACCCGGGAGACCAAGCATGGACCAGAGCCATCTCTGGGGGGATCCCCTGGTGAGGGGATCAGAGTGAAGAACTCATTGCAATTCGTGTTGGAAGGAGATGCGAAGAGATCGCAGCAAGGCTGACTCCATGCAAGGAAGATCTCCGCTATCGATTGTTTCAGAGACCACTCATATGGCATTAGAATAGCCTGACTCAATCTGTCCGCTAAAATGTTGGAGTGTCCTGGGATGTGCGTTGCAATCAGAAACCGACTGGTAGTGATCGCCCACTCCCACGGCCTCGCGACACAGAGGGTAAGATCTGGTTCCTCTCTGTTTGCTGATGTACCAGACAACCGACATGTCTGATTGAATTGCAATAGTCCCCAGAGGAAGGACAGTGTGGAAGGCTTGCAACACTAAAAGCACTGCTCTCATCTTTAGAACACTGATATGCAATCTGGTCTCGATCTGGGACCATGTGCCTTGGACCATCCTCCCCCCACCAGAGCTGGGAGGTGTCCGTGGTCACTGTGGCTTGGGCTGTGGGTGAAACAAATGGGCGTCCCGCTAAGATCTCTGGCGACTGGAACCAGAGAAGTGATGCCCTGCAAGCTTTGCTGATTTGAATTTGATATTCCATGGGGAGATCTAGCCAATACCACTGTACGGCTAGAGTCCATTGAAGAACATGCATGTGAAGATGCGCACAGTGGAGGATAGAGATTGCTGCAGCCATAGAGCCCAAAGCTCTGAGAATGTCGCCCGCCTTTGGTAACCTGGGGCCAAGAACTAATGATATATGGGCCCATAGGCTCTGGACCCTGTCTGGAGTTAGGAAGACTTTCAGTCGAAGGGTGTCCAGCCGTACCCCGATAAAGTCCAAGATCTGCACTGGGTCCAAGAGAGACTTGGAAACATTGATAGTGATCCCTAGCCAGTCTGCAAGATGAAGGAAGGAGTCCCTGGCTAGGCAAAGAAGACATTTGGTGGACGCGGGGAGAAGCCAATCATCTAGGTAAGGGAATACCTGAATTCCCTGAAGCCTCAGGTGAGCCGCAACGATGGCCATTACCTTGGTAAACACCCTGGGGGCTGTGGTCAGACCGAAGGGTAGGGCTCTGAACTGGAAATGATTGGCTCCCAGCTGGAAGTGAAGGAATCTCCTGGAGCTTCTGCGAATCTTGATGTGGTAGTAAACATCCTGGAGGTCTATCGAGCACATCCAGTCACATTCTTGAAGATAAGGTAGAATGGACTGTAGGGTGACCACCCAGAATTTCTGCTTGGTGACAGCCAGGTTTAAGGTTGACAGGTCCAAAATTCGCCTGAGGTTCCCCCGTCTGTTTTGGCACTAAAACGAACCTGGAGTAAACGCCTGATCCGGACTGATCGGGGGGGGGGGGGGGACCGGTTCGATGGCTCGTTTGTGAAGCAGCTTGGAAATCTCTAGTGCTGCTATCTCCCTTTGAGCGGGTGGGACATCTGGGAGGTGCTTTGGTTGGACGGGAGGGGTAACAAAAGGGATGGTGTAGCCTCTGGATATTATTTGAAGCACCCAATGATCTGCAGTTATGGTCTCCCAAGCCATTGGGTGCAATGATCATCTTCCCCCGACTGCCTCCAGAGTAAGACAGTCGGGCAACCCTTCAGGGCTGCTGCGTGGGCCTGTCTGAGAAGGGCTCCCTAGACCCAAAGTTCCTCGGACCCCCTCTGCCTCTGGGGCGGCATCTGTCCTGTCCCACTCTGCCTCTAGGGGATGAGTTGTCCTGAGTGTCCCGGGAAAACTGTGATTTTCAGAACCACATTTTATTTTGTCCTCTCTAATTCCTAGAAAAGGACCTTTGAGGGCTAGAGAAGCGGACTCCGATGGCAGACAAAGTCTTCCCATCCTTTTCGCTCTGGACAAGGGTGTCACATACGGTCTTTCCAAAAAGAGATGAACCATCGAAGAGAGCATTCGTGAAAGATGCCATGAAGGGGTCAGCAAACTGACACAGTTTGAGCCAAGAGTGTCACCTCATAGCCACGCCAGTCTCAGCCGCTCTAGATGCTCCTTCCATAGCATGGGAAAGGAGGCACATAGACGGGTTCAATATTGACTTCAGAGTAGACATTTTCGCGGAGAACAGATGCTTGTCCTCTGACGACAAAGACACTGGGGGCGACTCAACTAACTCCGTGACTAGGTCTCGCTGCAGTCATATAACGTGTGCCAAATAGTTCAGCGCTCGGGTGGAAAATGTCGCTGAAGAATACACTCGCTTCTCAAATCGATCCACTGCCCGGGACTCCTTGTCCGGAGGGTGGACCAAAGAACTCTCCCGAGCCAGTTCCCTCTTCGTGGCTGCTGCAACCACCAAATCATCCACGGGTGATCCTTTGTACTAGGCCTGTCTGTCTGAGAGTGGGGAGAGAATCTTGCCCGGGCGTTTAGGTATCCGCTCTATTGTGTCAGGCTCCTTCCCTGCCCACCTGGTGATAAGATCCACTAAGGGATCCACAGGTGGGGACACCCAGGACGTAGATGGGCCTGTGCCAAAAGCCTCCAGCAACACTGATTCATCTGTAGAAGGTTTTGGGGCTGACCAACCTCCCCTCTGGCGGAGGATCTCCATGTCTCCAAAGGAGACATCCTTGGAAGGTGACCTGAGGGGACCTCTCCTTCATCTAACTCAGTGTCTTCTGTCAAGGACTCGGGGGAGTCCAGGTGCCTCCTTTTACACGTGTGCTTATGGGGACCCTCTTCAGAGGGCTCATGAGCCATGGGGAATTCCTCCAGGGAAACCGTCTGGGGCTCCTCTAGCATGGGCTGTCCCTGGGACAAGCTGAAGGGAGTCGTAACCGAATCCGAGGGAGTCTGGGCAGAATCCAAGGAAATAGGCTCGGGTCTCGATCCTTGGGAGAGAACCCTCTCCACCATGTTGAATGCTGATGGAGAGCGCACCTCCTTAGCACCCAACAAGGAGGAAGCTCTCCCCGGGTCCACCATGAGAATCAGGACCGAGGCTGGGGAAGCCGGAGCTCTGAAGGAATGGCTCAGATCCGACAAAGTCTG
Organism: Protopterus annectens; assembly: GCF_019279795.1. Lineage (NCBI taxonomy): Eukaryota > Metazoa > Chordata > Ceratodontiformes > Protopteridae > Protopterus > Protopterus annectens. The sequence goes on from NC_056729.1 coordinate 72,765,420, forward strand.
AGCCAAAGACACCTCCATCCCCTCGGAACTGACTCCCCATCCTCGGCCCTGAGAGTTGCTCAGATCCGAATTGGTCAAATCTGAGGAACTCAAGTTAATCACTGGAGTCGAGGTTGGAGGAACCGTCAGTGCCGAACCCCTAGCTCAGAAGATCCTCGGATCCATAAACCCTGAAACCACAGGCCGGATCGGGGAAGGAGAAATTGGATGAAAGAAGGACATGGAGGTCCCCCCTCCAGAGGGAGGGGGGCCTGGCAAGACTCCCACCTGGATTTGGGTCCGAATAAATCTCCTCATCATCCTGTCCATATCCAATTCAGAGAGACTCCGAGTCGAGTGCGAGGAAGTGACCAACTCGGATCTAGCCGGTCGCTGCGATGACCTGAAAGAAGGCCTTGGATCCAAGGGCTCCGTCATCTCCAGGGAGAATCTCGGAGATTGGGACCAAGGAGATGTAGGTCTCGACACCTCCGGGCTAGGAAAGGATTCTTGATCTGGAGACCATTTACGGGGCCTATCCCCCCCTTTCTTCTCTCTGTCTTTATCCTTCTTTCAGTCTCTTCCTTTGGCCTCCCCTTCAGCAGGTTTAGTGGGAGGGTGAGTCCCAGCCTGAGGGGGAGGTAGGGCAGCAGCTGCGGGAGCCAAGGCCAAGGCTGATGAGTCCAGCGTGGAAGCTGGTAGAAGGCCTTTAGCCACCAGTTTGGCCTTCCTTTCCTTCAAGGCCCTAGGGTTAAAACTGGTGCACACACTGCACTGTACTGATAAATGGGGAACACCCAGACAAACAACACACAGAGTGTGACCATCTGCCTGTGAAAGCTTATGGCCACACACTGTGCATTTCTTAAAAGTAGGTTTGGGCTGATCAGCCATTCTACACACACACACAGCCCAGCTGCTAAACTCCAACACACTATAAGCACGCACACCTAAGGGATAGGGAGGGACTACACTAAACTACTTTGCAAACAAACTTTTTTTTTTACCGATGAACAAGCGTTTGGGGAGGAAAGGGAACTAACTGATAACACACTCTCACTACTCAAGAAAAAGGACCAAAAAGGCACTTACTACAACCCTAAGCTCAGAGCTACGGAGATCACAATGCTGATGCACGAAGCGGCAAACGAGATCTGAGGGAAGGTAGGAGATGGTGATGGGTTATGGGTAAGGGGGAGGAGCTTGGAGCTCGGAGCAGATGCTTGAAAAGTTGCCAGCTCGGATCCAATATGGATCCGAATACCTACAGATAAAATGAAGTTAACTACTTCAGATTTGTAGTTTAAATGTTAAATCTCTTACCCCAAGAGGCAGAACTTAAAACATAATGACAGAATTCACTTAATAGGAGGATTTAATGTTTAAAATGTATCATATAAAGTAACAGCTTCATAACTTCAGGGACTCCCTAAAATGTTATACAACTAAAGCAGAACACAAATTAGACATCCAAAACACAAAATAACGACCCTGAATTACTCAGTGTGGTAACAATAACCCTGGTAAACTGAAACTCCTTACATATTTTCAGATCATTTATATAACACCAAATAGCTTCAGTCATTTATAAAGTTTTAAAAATCCCACATTAAATACACAGTCACAGTATACTAAACTGATAAAACTTGTAAGGAAAACTAAATTTCTGTAAACTAAATGGAATTATCCTCTTTCTCCATATACACAGCAAATCAGTGCCAAATATAAAAAAAAAAAAAAACGGTACTTAGCAAATGGATACTGTAGATACAGAACAAGCTAATACAGCATTCATCATAGGAGCAGAGGTATGTTTGCCAATCCATGAATTAAGAATTTGTCAGGATTCACCTTCCTGTAGTTGCTACTGTCTTGCAGGGCTTCAAAATGAAATACAGCAAGTGTTGTGCTACGTAAGTGCACAGCAGAATGCATTACTTATAAAATCTTTACACACTCACGAGCATCAACCCCCTTTTCCTCAATTTGTACGAGGTTGGGGTTTATCATATCAACAGTGTATATCACCTACAGCCAATGTTCACACTACTGGGTAAGCTATCCCTGTTGTGGATACATGTGTGTGTGTGTGTGTGTGTGTGTGTGTGTACTTATTATTTTTAACCACTGCCTAAGAATGGGGCAGTGGAAGAAGGATTAAGAGCTTATGTCAATTTTTTTTTTTTGCCACATTTTTTGGCCTCTGTTGCCTGCTAAACACTTGTCTGTTACAGTCTGCACACAATAAACATCATGCCCTAAAAATGGCAAAGTATGCTACAACATTTATTTAAACAATTAACACACAACCTTGACATTTTCTAAAGAAACAGTTATTTCAAATGAAGAATCAAGTATGGCTATTTATTCCAAGTATGCAACAGCCACTCAATGTGCACTGCCATCGAGGAAGCCATAAGGTGATTCTCCCTTATCAAGCCCCATCCTTGAGTGCAAGCCTCTACAGATACTAAAGGGGCAGGTTTATGATGGATACAGCAGAACTGTGACTTACTCATAGGAGGTAAGGTAACCCCTCAAAAGCATGCCTTTTCCATAAGCCAAACACATACTGGCAGTTCTTCTGTCCCTTCTGGACATACATCTTTGTAACCTGCATCCAGAAACAAGCTACCCACTCCCATCAACCATGACAAGGTAAACAGGCTTTAGTCTTATCATTTTTCTTTCTTCCAGTCTGGGTCCTCCAGAACATGGACCACTAATCAAGCCTGTCCATCAGTGTTGTAGTTAGGGTTCCTTCCCCCTATACCATGGATCTGGCAAGGGCTTACACCAAAATGTGATGAATACCAGAAAGTAAAAAAAAATACTATTTTAATTTCTCATTCAGTTTCTATGGCTTGGCACATACCCTTTAAAAAAGGCTGTAACTAAAACAAACGCACTCCAAAAGGACCTATCGCGTAATAGCAAAGCCCATCTACTAGTGAATTTGGCAGCGTGTCTCTATCTTCTCAGCTTCCATCTGGACATGCAGCTCATCTATTATAGCAGTGACTTTTTCTCTATGAGCTTAAACACAGTGATGGGACTCAGATGGCTTAAGTAAGGAATGCTTAAACCTTAAGAAAAATGTCCAACAAAATGCTTTACGTACCATAACCAATTTGGCCTTGTGCAATTAAAATGTATACATCCAAAAATAAATTTACGTTCAAGCAAGATATAGATATTAGCAGCATTAAATAGTCTTCTACAGTAATGTGAACTAATTCTAAAGGAAAATTACACACTGTGACAGTTTATAAATAAGCTATAATTTATATGCTTAGGTCATAACAGCACTGCATTTGACCTATAGTGTTCTTCAATGAAACAATATAAAATTCATTTGATTAAAGGATTTCACTGCAAGCTATAACACATGTTAAAAATAATCATGCACTTAACTAAAAAAATGTGTTTACCTGTTGTCTCTTCTTTAGATCAGTAATAAAGTAATATAAAATTATACATAATATTTACATGGTCTATAACATCAACGGAGCAAACAAGGCAAACCAAAGGTTCAAAGAAAAAGCATGCTCCCATTACAGTGGCAATCAGTACCTCCTTTTTCTTTGACGGTTTGTTGTGACACCATACCCTATTGCACATTTATATAAAAGTAAAACTGCAGTAAAAAACAAAAAAATACAGTGACAATTTCCACAGTATTCATAAAACATGATGGCAGTTTTGCATACACTTATAAAATGACTGTGGCATAACTAATGACTAAAAAGTGAAGCTGTAAAAAAAAACATGCTGGTGCGTATTCTTGAAGACAAGAATGTGATGTTTTCAATGCAAACAGCTGTTCACTGAGAGACTCCCTGCAGCTTTGTCTAGGTCTGGACCTGTGGCCTTGCACCATCTTCTGTTAAGTCATGCCTGTCAAAAGTATAACATGGAGAAAAGTAAACATGTGTGACTGATGTTCTCAGTCTTATTAAAATAAATGAACTGTAAGTTAAAGCTAAACTTGGTAAGTTAAACAGAGGATCAACACCCAGACTTAACATTTTTTTTCAGAAAATTGTACCATTTTAGTTTTTAAAGAATTGCAGTAGTATTTACAACACTGGGCTACAAATGAGGAAAGAAAAAAAAAAAATGTTAGGTAAAATAGCTGATGGTCCAACAACGCAAATTCAATGTAAGGCATTACCAACAAGAAGCAGGTACCATCTTATGAGAAACCTAGCTCCTAATGTGTGCAGCTCTAAGAATACCTAATGTAACATCTCACAATAGCCCAACCACAGTAAAACATATAACTGATAATTTTAAAAGGCTATTCGCTATTCACATTGTAATGTGCACCATCTGCAGGTACAAGACATGGAGAGAAGGATTTAGAGAAAATTCTGAATTGCACTAAGCCGAGGAAATCAAGGAAGAAATCCCAACAGTTACCCACTGTAGAAATTATTTTCCTTCAACTGTGCACTGCTTTTTTATGCAGTGATAACAGTTACAAAGTACCTACCTCTTCACCTTCTGAATATCTCTGTATTTGAACAGTGCTGGCAGCAGAAAAACTAACATATGAAATCCTGTCTCACAAGTGGCTTTTATGCAAGGCTTGGAGAGGTGTGGAACTTTGAGTAACAAGCTTTTCAACAAAAAGAAGAGAGAAGAAAACGCTTTTACTTCACTTCTGCCTACGTATTTTAAGTTGCACTTAGAGTGACCTGTTTGGTGATACTTTATTGCACTTTTCTGCTTTTTTCTATGTTTTAATCAAAAAAGTTGTCTGTCTGAATATTTTAGTTTGTTGTGGAGCTTTAGTCTTGCAGCTTCATTTACAGTTTTGGGAAGATTGTGTATATACATTACACTGCACTTCTATCTCAACTACAGAATTACTTGTAAAGGTTAGTTTGTATTTTGAATCCTGTCTGGGGCCCTTATCTTGTAGGTTCATTTGCAGTGGTGGCAGAACTGTGAACTACTACCAAATTTGAGCATCAATTATTTATTACTGCATAGTTTTTTCATAGGTGTATACCAGGCTAACAAACACTAGGGCCTTTTTAAACCTAACCATGCATTTCAAATCTCTGACAAATTCTGGTACCCTTGATAAGTGTAAGTAGGGCTTGGGGGACAAAACATTTACAAGCAGGGACCTGGGAAAGGAACCATTTACAGGCTGCCTGTGTCCATTACAAACCTAGGTGCCAAACCAGGGTTGAATTTTCCCTTTCCTCATCTAATTGTCCAAGTTATATTTGAATTGGGTTAGGAAGGAACTCTGTTTCACATGGATGGGGAGCCTGTTCCAGAGAAGGAGCAGTCTCTGGGATAAATACCAGTCTCTCCAGCAGGTCCTACTTATATCACAGGCAAAGTTTAAGTCTTTACAATGGGTAATTCTGGTACTGTTTGTTTTGTAGATGTGCAGGATGCACATCAGTGTGGGATCTGACAATGCCTTGTATGCCATGCATAGTTCTCCCCTCAACGGCCTGTAGGAGACTGAATACAGGGATAGGGATTTCAGGTGGTTTGCATAAGATGTGTTACTTATGCCCTGCATTCTTATAGTTAGGAACCTCTGAGGACGTGCCTGGTTATGTACATTCCAAAGTGGGCACTTTAGTCATTGATAGGTCTGATGAATGCAAAATACAATGGGGTAATGACCTCCTTGGACTTAGATGCCATACCTCTGTTTATAGGTTGCACAACATAGTATGAATTCCTCACTACTGTAGACACATGATGGTCAAAGGTTAGATTACTGTACATGTGTACCCAAAGTCCCCGACTACTGGGCCAATACTTTGGGGAGTGTTGTCAATATGATAGTTACCAGGGGTGCATGACTTCCTGAAGGACACTATTACACATTTCTTGGCACTTAGTTTTAGTCCACAGCCCTGGCACCATTTATCTGTCTGTCAGTCCTTCCTGGAGAACATTAGTGTCAGTGGGGGATTCTATGCCTGCTCCTAATTTGCAATTGTCTGCAAATGTGGTCTACAAGAACCCCTTGACACTGGCCTTAACTCTAGAGAAGTACAAAAGTAGTGGCCCTAGGACCAAACCCTGAGATATTCTTCTTGTGACTGTCCTCTTTGTAGAGGTAGACTCCCCAATTCTAACTTCTTGAGTCCTGCCTGTGCCAGCTGGCTATCCACTGGATAACATAAAGGTTTATATCTAACCTGTTAAGTCTGTCAATGACGCCCGTGTGGGGTAGTGTATAAAATGGTTTGGCCAGGTCAAGGTAGGCAGTGTGAACTGCTTTGCCTTCATCCATTGCTTTGGTGACAGTCTCAAATAAGCCTACCATACTAAGTAGGTATGACCTGCCCTTGACAAAACCAACTTGGGTTGTGTTCAGTGTCTGGAGGTTTCCTGTGTCATTACTGATCACTTCCATGGTAATTCTTTCCATGGTTTTGCATATGACACTAGTGAAACTTATGGACCTGTAGTTTCCAGGGTCTGTGGATGGCCCAAACTTGGTGCAGAGGAATGGCCGTTGCTCATCTCCATTCGTTAAGCACAAAGCCTGTTTGGAGGCTGTGGTTAAACAGCAATTCCAAAGGGCCTGACAGGTCATCTTTCATGCTATTCAGAAGGCATTCTGGGATATTGTTTGGGTTCATTGATGCAGTGTTCTTGGGCTTAAAGAGACCATTAATGACCTGTTCTCTAGTGATAATGGGTGGAGTTGCATTTGATGGTATTTTCTGAGGGGGCAGGGGGAAGGTTAGAGGTGAAGTTGTCTCCCAGTAGGTTTGCTGTATCTTCTGGCTCAGTATAGGTGGCTCCATTAACAATGAGCTATGAACACAACTGTGTATTGCCTTTGAGGTTGTAGACATACCTAAAGAGGGGCTTTTGGTTGTCCTTGGCCTGAAAGGCCAAATTTACCTCAAATTTGGCTTTGGTAGACTTTATTTTTCCTCAGAGTTACTTGTTTAGTTTGATGAGAGTGCTTTTATCCTGCTGGGTGATGCATCTCCTAAATCTTGCCATGATTTTTCTCCTTCTGTTATACAACCTACTGATGATGCGACTCCACCAGGATGGCATGTTTTTTTAGTTAGTTCTGTACTTACTCCTGGTTGGTACAGCTGCCTCTATGCAGCTATTAACATACTTGTATTGAGTTTATGTGAACAGTTCCAGTTAGAAGCCAGTGTGTTTTCGGGGTTTAGGGCTTGCAATTTTGCCACGTTATCAATTAATAGTAGGATGTTAGCCTTGCAATAGTTCATCAACATGCCAGGGTTAGCTGAGGTTCCAAGTTTTTTTTACTTCAAAGGAGACCATTTTGTGGTATGACCATACCAGAGAGAACATTACATTAGGGGGTGTGCAGCAGTATCCCATATTAATGAGAACCAGATCCAGTATCTTTGCACCCCTGGTCAGGGTACTGACAATCTGGTCAAGGGAGTTTATGTTGACAAAATCCAGGAATATCTATGCGTGTACTTTTGGTGCTGTATATGATTCACAGTTAATAGTAGGGTAAATAACACCACCCATGATTATGGTATTGGCTTGGATGATGAGTGCTTCCAGTAAGTTTAAATACATGTCATGGCTTTCCTAGGTCATAGAGACAAACCTATAACTTGCAAGGAAGTGGTATGGGATTTTGCCTATAGTGATTTGAACATGGAGAAGCTAAAGTGCATTGTCTTGTTTGCCAGCCTTGCGGTATATTTATTTTTTATATAAACTGAGATACCTCCACCATTAGTCCCTGTCTATGTAGTAGCTCATCTAAATGAGTGGAAGGCATTAAAGCCTTGCACTTCCAGTGCAACGTCTGGGCTTTAAACAATGTCTCAGTGACTTCACAGATACTGTCATTCTCTAGGGTGAAGAGAGCTTGTAGGGAGTGGAGTTCCTTGTTCAGACTCCTAGCATTGAGCAGTAATACCTTTAGATTTTCTTGGTTTTGATTTGCTATGCTGTAAGTACTTTCAGATTGGCATTTACTCCATAAACAGTGTCACAGTGAATTTTCTGCAACCTAGTGCCTTACACAGTGGAGGAATTACAGTGGTGATAGTACTGTAAATTCTGCTCCAAAACTGGTGCTTCAGTGCTTTTACAGTTGTTCTGCCAGGGTCTTATATTTTGCTTATTATTTACCTGCTTAAAATTACATTCCAGTGGCTTTCTGTTCTGTCGTTCTTTGTGTCTGCCCTTTCACACCCCACAGAGACATTAAAGATATTTAAAAGTGAGAAATGAAATGCAGTACTTGCATTTTTTTGTGGTGACTCTTCAAAGTGCATTAACTTTCTGCTCTTATTTTCCCACAAAATACTGTCTTTTATGGGAAGGTAAGATTTTTAAGAATCCGTGCTCTCACAATGGACAGTCACGCCCATCCTAATTGGTGGATGTGAAGGGCATGACCAGCTGATTGTCTTCTAGGCTAAGGAAAAGATAAATAAAAATAAATAAATAAATAAAATTTAAATATTAAATTATTACAGTGCGTGGAACAACTGTTCTCTTCAGTGTTATCTTAATGTAAAAAGACTACACAGATCAGCTGTTCCAGCATTTGTTCCAGTGTCTTAAGTTCTTTTTCCCCATATTGTCTGTTAATAGCACAATGTCCACTGAGTTACTTGTAGAACAGAGCGTGTGTATGTATCTGTAAGAAGCATTTACAGATGTAAGCATGTGCATATAAATAGTGAGCACGTGCAGGCAACACTGCCATTTTGAGAGAACAGCCAGAGTGTTAACATGTATGAGTGTAGTAGTCAGTCTGTTTTTAAGTTAGTTTTCATTACAAAGCCTCATTCCTAATGCGCTTGTGTGTACTAAAGCTGCTTGAACTAAACCCATGAATGCTCATCTGTTTTATCCTGACCAGCCGAGCGACATTACTCAAATAAATTGCTAGGCAATATTGCACTTAGTAAGCTTTTTTTAATGTAAATAATTAAAAATAAAGTATTGTACTTAACTCCAAATTGTGTGGAAGTAAAATACATTTGAGAACTGTGTGGTATGTGAAATGGTTCTTTGAACATGATCTTTAAGCTAATGTTTCTGAATATCTAACCTTTCTGGGGGTCATGGGCCAATAGCTTCTTGCAGCTTAATTTTTTCCCAACCCTCCCACACTTTTTCTGCTGCGGTTTTAAAAAGCTCTCTCTCTGGCCTTTGCCCCTTATGGCAATCTGATTCCCAAAGTTCCCCCTCTCCACTTTCATTACTTTTGTTGTGTAAGCTAATTAAGTACTCCTCCCACACACTATTTTCCATAGATCCATAACACTAAGTGCCCACCCAGCAAACCAGTTTTGCTTTTGAAAAACCTCCTTTACTAAAAACTGTCTGCAGCTCATTTTCCCAGAGATCCCATCTGCTTGGCTCCCTTGACACACTCGGAGGGTTCTGAATTAATCCTGCTCCATCCCTGACAGATAACTGAAATTCAATATAATAAAATAAATCTCTTAACTGTTTTAGACTGCTGCCACTTTATTTTTGCTTTATTTGCTGGTTTTGCACTTTTAACTTATTTACTTGACATGTGGTTACCGAGAAGGTCTGACTGAGCAAAAAAGTGCCCATTCTTCCTGGAGGCCCGGGGAGAAAAGCTGCACAATCACAATCTATCAAAAATAAATTACAGATATTTTAAATCACAAAGTATCATGTAACACTACAAAACACAGGAGTGAAAACAGTACTGAGAAAAACAAAGAACATATATTTCATAGCAGAGTGCAATGAAAAACCTTAACATGAGTTGCAGAAAATATGTGAGGAAAAACTCATCAGTCATACTATTTGTTACATAGATTAGTATGTGATAAATGAGACCTGAGACAATTCTAATAAGATATTAGAAGAGATATTAGACATTACACGATTAGAGAAAGTGAGGGGAAATTGAGTGATGTCTCACTATGAGAGTAGGTGTTCATATTAGGGTCGTGGAAGGAAGCAAGGATGCAGCGATAAGGAGACTGCAAGAAAAGTACAGTGTGAAGTGTCTTCAGGTAGGTTAGGTGAATAGGGAGGAAAGAGAATGAGGTAGAGGAAAGGTTTGCAGAGAGAAAGTGGATAAGCTAAGGTGGTGGGAAAACCAAAATAAAGGAGTAGAGCAGGAGGTTGAAGAAAGTTGTAAGTTCTGACTTAGGTTGAAAAGGGGTGAGTGAAGTATAATGAGTAAGGGCAGCCAGGATTGGCACAGGAGCAGGTCCATAACTTTGTAAAGTATTCTTTTAGGGAGCATTTAAAGGTGGGTAAGTTAGAAAAGGTTCTGGTAGTTAGACATAGAGAGTCCCCTGTTTTAGCTACTGAGAATGGATATAGGTTTTGTCCAGGGGCTTAATTTGGTTTATTTATGGTGAGAAGTTGTTTGTCTTCTGATCTGAAAGTTCTTTTAGGAAAATATATGTTGATTAAATGGGTCAAAGATGGGCAGACTAATGGTTTGTGTATGATTTTATGTACTGTTATAAGCTGAATGTAGCAGAGGTGGAGGGGGGTTCCAGCCAGCTAAGGGTATTCAGAGCTCCACGCTGATGGGTAAAGTTGACCGAATTAGTAGTAAACTTGGCAATTTTGTTATAGCAGCTTTCAAGTGTGTAAATTAGTTAGAATTTGGTCTCCATAAAGTAGAGAGGGCAGAAAGTAGGCTTTGGCTAGAGTAATTTTTGAGGGAGTGCTCAGAAAATGTTTGTTTCTGTACAGCACGGTTAGTTCTTGATGGGTTTTCCTGATGCTGCTTTGGATGTGGAAGCCAGATTTAAGATTACCATCTGTTATGACTCCTAATAGTTTGGCATATTGAATTAATTCAATTTCAGTGCCATTTGCTGAAAAGATTTTGAAAGATGCTTTGTTAGTGTGAGTTTTGGGGTAAATAGGAGCTGTTTGTTTTTCTGGGGGTTGAGTAAGAGTTGGGCTTTTGTATGGCAGGTTACAATGGAGATGACAGCTTGTTGAATGATTTCTTGGAGGTAAGTTAAGGTTTTGAACAACAGATGATGGTACACTCATCTGCATACTGAATCACGGTGCCTTCACAAGAAGATGAATTAAGTTATTGATAAAAATACTGAAGAGTAGAAGGCCAAGAATGAATCCTTGTGAGACTCCTGAGAAGTGGGAAAGTATGCACAGATGGACCCTTGTCATTTCACATCTTGTTGCCTGTTGGCAAGGTAGCTGGAGAACCACTGAATACATGCAGATGACAGACCCAGGGTGGAAAGCTGATTAAAGAGTGTATTGTGATAGACCATGTCAAAGGCTTCTGATAGATCTAAAAAAACTGCAGATACAAGTTTATTAGAGTTTCGAGCTGTACTGACAGTGTCTGTAAATGAAAGTAATGAAGTGGAAGCGCTGTGGACTGGTCGAAATTCATGTTGCGTATTGGCTATTAGCTTATTTTGTAAGAAATAGTGCAAACATTATTGATATATACATCTTTCAAGGATTTTAGAGAGGGGATACAGGATAGCTATGGGACAGAAATTTGTAATGTTATTGGAATTACCTCCTTTGTGTAAATGGATAATATGTGCCAATTCCATAAGTTAGGGGGTACAGGTTGTCAGCTGAGGAGAAACAAGGTTTTAGTTTATGTAAAAAATTTTTTATGGAACTTATAGAAACTGGTTGAAAGGTAAAGTGGGTGGAACTGGCTAGGTGCTTACTGGAGAACTTGCAGTTAGACGAGTTTTGTGAAGGAGACATGCTAGGTTCTAAGGTGGGGGAATATGCTAACAAGCAGTAAATCCAAAAGAAACGAACAGTAAGCACCACCAACAGAGTCCACAAACACTCAGTGAATCCTTTTAATACCCAAATGCATACAACAGTAAAAACAGTTAAAACAGATAAGAGCTTTCATCCAGGAATCTCCCGAGCTTCCTCAAAACAAATTTTACACAAAGTAAAAGCACTTTTAAAACATGAATACTATTTATTATTCAAACTTAGAAATCTGCAAAAGTTCCTAACCTAGTTGTAATTGCCACGAAGTAAGGGAGGATTCACAGTTTAGCCGCCCTCAGCCTTAAAACACTGTTGATACAGTGTTTTAAGGCTGAGGGTGGCTAAACTGTAAATCCGCCCTTACTTCCTGACAGTTACAACTGTCAGGAAGTAAAGGAGGATTCACAGTTTAGCCGCCCTCAGCCTTAAAACACTGTTGATACATTAGTATCAACAGTGTTTTAAGGTTGAGGGTGGCTAAACTATGAATCCTCCCTTACTTCCTGACAGTTACAACTAGGTTACGAACTTATGCAGATTTCTAAGTTTGAATAATAAATAGTATTCATGTTTAATGTTTTTATACATATTTATTTCTATATATTTTTACTTTTTGTAATGTTATAACTTCTATGACAAGTGTTTTGTACTATTTTAAATACTCATATATATTTATTTGGGTTCCCTTCACATGGTCGATATTTCAGAATGTCGACATTCATATGTCCGAGACCATATGATCGACATTCGAAATGTCAACCATGCGGAACCAGCATCTCATGGAAAGATTTCCATCTTATGTACTGTAGTGCAATCTCAGAGTTGGTATATTTAAGTTCTGGGGGGTATGGGGGGATGGAGTGCCCCGATGCAGACCTCCCTGCTAGCAGTGTGAAAGTAAGTGTTTTTTATTTTTTACTTGTATAGTTGACGTTTTGAATGTCGATCATATGGTCTTGGCCATATGAATGTCGACATTCTGAAATGTCGACCATATCAAGTAGATCCATATATTTATATAACATAACATGACATTCATGTAATTTCTTCTATTTGAATCTGAAGGGTTAACTTGGAGGTGTGCTTATGAAACGTGATTGGTTGTGTAATTTGGCACACTGCTTTAAAAGTGCTTTTACTTTGCGTTAAATTTGTTCTGAGGAAGCTTGGGAGATTCCTGGGTGAAAGTGCTTAACTGTTTTTACTGTTTTATGCATTTAGGTATTAAAAGGATTCAATGAGTGTTTGTGGACTCTGTTGGTGGTGCTTACTAAGGTGGGGGACGTTAGCTGCGTGGAAGGGGTTGTGTTAGGTGAGTTTGAGGTTCAGTTGTTTTGCATTTTATGAATAATGTATTAAAATAAGTAGCTGTCTGAAGAGGGGGTAATGTCTGGGTATAGGCTGGGACCCTTTTTCTTTAACTGGGTTGATGAAAAAGGATATAGAAGACCAGAATGTTTTAGGGTTGTTTTTATGGTTATATTGTAGGCGAGTATAGTATGACTTTTTATCTCTCAACATGTTTCTTAACTTGGTTTTGTAGCTGTCTGAACAGTTTCAGATTTTTGTCATGTTTCTTCTTTTGCCAGTTAATCCACACTGTGTCTCTGTCTTTTATAAGGAGTTTGCAATGGTTGGCGAACCATGGGGTATGGCTGTTTTTAATTCTTTTTGTATGCTGTGGGGCTAAGGTGTAAAGAATATTTAAAAATTCTGCACTGAAGTATTCAAATGCATCATTTAAGGGGAGTATTTTTAGAATGGACCAGTTAACCACTTCCAGCGCTTCAATGAAAGACTCTTTGGAGAAAATGGAAAGAACACAGGTAGTTGTGTAATATTCCTATAGGTAAAAGCTGGTAGGTGGTCACAGTGTATTTGGGAGGGTACTTGAGGAGGAAAAATTAGATGGTTTGGTACCCAGAATCCAGTCGGGGCAGATTGTTGGGAGTTATTTTTGTCATATCATGTTGGTGTATCAATAAGTTGAGTGAATCCAAAGAGGTTCAGGCTGCTGACTGCTGAATTTGCAGATAAAGACTGCCAGTCACTGTTTACATCACCCAGGAGGTTAATTTCATTTGTATTGTATCTGCTACCTAGGATAGTATGTTTTCAAGTATTGGAATGTTCTGCCTTGAGGGATATATAACATCACAATGCATATGTTCTTGGCTCTATAAAGTTTTAGGAATGAGATTAAGACTTCAGTGTTTCCAAAATTTGGGGCTGTGCTTGTATAGAGAGTTACAATTAGCATATTTAGGAAGATTATAGCTATCCCACTGTCTTTTTTGTGTGTTCTTTCAAGCCTAACATTATTATAACTAGGGTAGTATTTCAGCATCTTTTAATTCAGGTTTTAGCCAGGTCTCTGTTAAGGCTAGAATATCTACATTATGTTGAGTTATCCAGAAATTAAATTTTGGGATTTTGTTGCATATGCTTCAAAAGTTGAATGTGACTATTTGTACACTTTTAGGGTGTACTCTATGGTTCAGGGTTCGGTTGGGATGGATGTCACCACATTTACGGATGGTGGACAAAGATAGTTTGTTTATTGTGGCATTTTAGTAGAGATGCATATAAGCATTACTTTGACTTTGGGACTGGCATTTTGTTATTTTTGGGTTATAACAGTAAGATGGAGTTATGGGAAATAAGCCTGAAGTGATTTTTGAATAATTAGTGGGAAGATGGTTGATAGGTGAGGAAAAAGTAATAGTTGAGGTGTTTTTATTTATTATTACTACTGATGGGGATGAGAGGAGGATGAGGATGAAAAAGGTGATACAGGAGGGGAACAGCACAGTCTGTGTTGCAAAAATCCTGTAGTATGGTGAGGTGAGTTAATGACCAGAAATAATAGTGTGGAGAAGAGGTACGTTTTGATGGGGAGTGAACAGAGTGAGATTTAAGAAGGAATTTAGAACAGACGTGGTGGGGATGATACAATGAGAACAGTCTGTGATCAGACAGTGCAGTTAGGCACAGCATATGAGGATGTGTACAGGAGGGGAGTTAAGACAGCTATACATTTTGCTGTACTGGGATGGGAATTGGGGGTAGGGTACAGGAACAGAGTAAAACCAGAGTACAGTGAGAGCTGAATAGAGTGGGTTGGCCCACGGTGGAATAAGTACCAGGGAAAACAATTAAACTGCAGCAAGACAGGAGGTAAGACAAGCCCTGACAATTTTAAAGGAAGTAACACAAGCTGCTAGATTAAGATACACCTAAGTTAACTGCAGTAGGCAGTAGTGTAATGAGTCTGGCTTGAAATGAACACAAGAAAAGAAGGTAGGGGCCGAAATGTATACCCTGGTTATTATATTGTATTTTAACTCTGTTTTCAGCCAGTTTCGGTTGTTTATTATTGTAATTATTTTTCTTCTTTCTAGGACAAGGTTGAACCAGAATGAAATAATAGGTTATGTTAAGAAATTAAAAAATGCAAAGTATCTTATTGTACAGTGATGCAACTGGATGGAGTTGATTTCACTCGGGTCATGGGGTAGAAAAGTGATTTTGAATTTGGAGCCACAAAGGCTATAGTAGCTGGAGAACAACTGAGATGAGGGCAGGGCCAATCAGGTACTTCAACATAATTCAATTACTTCCCCAACTGATGGTGTCACCAGAAACAATCAATGAAGTACGTTTATGGATACAAAGACAAGGGTTTTGAACTATGTGAAGTGAGTTAAAGCATTTAATTTAATTGTTATGGGTTTTATTTGCTTCTTCCATTGAAATTTTACACTGCTAGAGTAAAATATGCTAAAGTGTTAATTTAGCTTCACCTTGAATAGTATAAGGCCTGTGGGTGTGGGGATGCCCCTCCAGAAGATTCAACTGAACACTCTGATGCACAAGTGAGACAATACAAGGAATTTCTTTAAGTTTAATTTGATCCTTGGAAACTGCCTTACATAGGTTTTAACTGAAGGTATTTCTTCTTTTGTGCTTTTGCAACTAGAGTGAAACTCAGCTGTAGAAGTTCCCTTGGTAGTACGACCGTCTTAACTTTTACAGCAGAAATTGTCAGATATACTATGTGCTCAGTACACTGGGACAGAGACCAATTAAAATAATGAGGATTGTTTGGTGACTGAACTGGGTAGATAAAGTACTACTTGTCTATGCTCTGCTGCATTAAGTAGTGTTTGACCAATGTAAGTAGTACACTTATTTCACAGTTATACATTTCTGCTTTATAGTCTTTAAACTAGAAAATAAGGCAGCTAACATGAGATATGTCTAGGTATACAACATTGGGATTACTAAAATGGAGGCTTCCATAGTTTAGAAGGACAAATAGAAAATAAAGTAGCTAACAAGTGTGCTGGTATACAAATTTGGAATTACTGAGATGGAGGATTTTAGAAGGTGAGGTAGAACGCCTGTCTCATTTTGTTCCCACACTTTGCTACACAACATACAGTCTGTAAATGTGAGATTTAAGCACATTAGGATAAGTAACTTAAATTTTAACACATATGAAAAATCTAGGCAATGACCTAACTCTTTTCACAAACAGAACTGTCTCATTACTAACAACTGTCTCGATTAGCCAGTAACTGTGCTGTTCATAAAACATAAAATCAGGTACCACAACTGAACCCTACAGCAGAGGCCAGCAGAAACATTAGCATAAAGTTTTAGCGAATATCCAAATATATATGCTAGAAATTAGCTGCAGAGTTTAAAAAGCAAAAAGTTAGGGGGTATCATTGAATTCTTTTAAAGGTCTATTAAAGTTCAGTTTTAAAGGTCCCTAATAAATGAAATCACCTTGTCCAGGTAGTTTAAATTATTCTGTGATCATATTAAACTCTCAAGCAATTCTTTTTGCGTTTTTACATTAAGAGGATTGGAAATGCCCATCTAGTGGCAGTAGATGGTGGCCTGGTCTATCCAAGTTGGAAAACACACAAGAAAACTTTTACCTAGGGACTTGTTTGTTGCTGAATTGCACTTGAGAGTCCTTTTTGCTGTGCATTTACATTAGGGAGTCCAAGATTTTCAATCTTATGGCAGAAGGTGTTTGACTGGTCTCTCTGAGTTGGGAAGCACGCCATGAGAGCTCAAAGTGTAGTTGTTTACTGGCCATAGTGTACAGGAGTCAGTTTTCAGTTTTTTCTCTTTGCTATAAAATAGGCCTGTTTGCACTGCTCTGTGCTCAATTTCACAGCGCTCAGCAACACTTGGCTAACTTGCCTAAGTAAAGTGTTTGCACTACATCCAAAGCCATACAAATTAAAATAAGCAACCTTACTTAATTTTTTTGCACTTTCTACTGTGCTCACTACTGTTTGCCTGCATTTTTAAAGCATTCAATTTTGTGACAGAAAAACTGCTTTTTTTCTTACGTCTGTTAGTCTTTTGAATTGCTTGGTTTATAAACTGTTTTGTACAAGGGTGATCTACCCAGGGATTTAGTTGTTCGTTGTTGAATTGCACTTGAAAGTTCATTCTGTTGTGCTTTTACCCTAGGAAGGCCAGGATCTAATTTGGTAAGCACTCTAAGGGAGCTCAAAGTGTAGCTGTTAATTGGCCAGAGGGCAAAGGAGTCAGTTTTCAGCTTTTTGCTGTTTGTTATAAATTAGGCAAAGGAGCAGAGTTGTTCACCATGCAAGTGGTAGTGGGCAGTGCCCTGTACTGAAACAAATGCTCAGACAGTAAAATGTACCTATAAAACTTTATTAGGACTGTAAACTATAACACAGGGAAGCATTGCACAGAGTTAAGCTTAGAGTAGCTAGTTTGCATATTGAACAGCACTAATACCATATTCTAGCACTATCTAATATCTGCCCTTAACCTTAGAAACCACCCTAAGGTACCTCTGTAAAACCCGTCCTTACAAACGACCCTAATATAGGTCCGGACAACATGGATATTCAATTTCCAAAAATCTCTGTGGCCAAATTGGTAGAGACTGGCATTCCGAGACATTGTAGCAATTATTTCATGTTCTCAGACAACCATTTAAACCTTAAAGAAACTAACACAGTATGCGAGAGATGTACATAACTTCCTTGAAGGCAAAAATCTTGCTTACAAACAAGGTTGCCAAGAACACAAACACTGCATTCCCACACATACTGCTCACCACACACACAGACCATCTTGTGCTGAGGAACTTAAAAGAAACATTACCTAACCTCAAAGTCCTCCTAAGCTTACAAACGGCAATGCTTATTCTCGGCAATCTCTAAAGCACACACCAAAAGCAACAACAAACATTACATATGAGCCTACACCCAAAGGTCTTCCAAGACTGAAACCCCTAAAGGAATCAAACACTTTACCTAGGACTCTTGCCATAGAAGACTGCACTGTACAACACACAAATGCCCCAATCACCAGGCTAGACAAGGAGAAGATAATGGTCATCTGCTTATCTGGAGCAAGAATCTGCAACATCACATACACACTCAAGTCACTGCACCATAGATACAAATATAATTCTATAATAGTCAGTGTGTGTGTAAATGACCTGAGACATATCTCAATGGACTACAAGAAAACAGACATTATGGACCTCTTTGAATGCGTGTCATAGACAGGTATGAGCCTTGCATTGAGCAAAATTCTACCTTCACTAAGGATGGTGCCACAGTATGAGCAAAAATGATTAACTGTAACAACTGGCTTAGATTCTTGTCTCATTCTAGGAGGATTCAATATCTGTCAGAATAGGAGGACATTATGGTTAACGGACAACGTTGCTTTGCCATTTAAAGTCTGTACCTCTCCCTTCTGGGCTTTTGGATATTCGCTAAAACTTTATGTGCCCCTTTTTTAGGCAATGCAAACTTTCCAACATGCAAAAAAAAAAAAAAAAAGGAACCCAAAGCCTTACCTTAAGGTATTACTGTTCAATGCTAGGAGCCTAAACAAGAAAATCCACACCACAGACATCTGTGCTGTTACCGAGACTTGGTTTAAAGACACAGAAAGTACTCCATCAGTACAAGGCTACAGTGCCTGCTACACATTTAGACAAACAGCAGCATAGACAGGGTCTAAAGGCAAAGATGTTTCAATCTACATCGGTGCCAAATATACCTTCAGATTGGTTAAACAGGATGAGGCACTAGAGTTCATCTACATGCAAATTACCAGGCAAAGTCCCTCAGCATATCACAGCTAACTACAGGTCACTATCTATGCTCCAAGAATTTCGTAACTCATACACAGACCTACAGCAGACACTCACCATCCAACCAAATACCTTGTTCAAGAGGGACTTTACCACTCTATAAACTAGGAAACATACACTACCTCAAACTTTCAGGCACATTTCCTGGACTTTATCACTAACATCTGGAACAGTATATGCTATAACCAGAGGTTCAAATATACTGCACTTATTACTCACCAACATGGATGAGTCACATCCTAACTGGTGGGGTTGGATCACAAAGCTGTCTCCTTCAAAATAAAAATCAACTCAGAAAATCCAATTAAACCTGCAACAGTTAGGAATTATTCTAAAGCAACCTACATCCTACAAAGTGGCATTTTGATAAAATGAAATGCCCCCTCGCCAAACCCAGAGATCACAGCAACCTATACAGAAAAAAACTAACACCAGATATAACAGCAAACATCATAAGCAAACCATACTACTGGAATCCCAAACTTAACAGGGTATGTAACAAAAGGAAAAAAAAGTAATCACCAAAATCAGAAAGACATACTCTCATAAAAACAAGGGCTCACTCGTGTAGACCCCTCAACCTTTTAGCCACAAGAAATCTGAGCAAAGCCTAAAATAAAGGGGGAGGGGATCAAAGGCCCAGAAATAGGGGCATATTTTAAATACTGCTCTTATAGATTTAGAAAGTTGCTAGAATAACAGGATTTGTGTTGGCATACATTTTCTGATGGGCCCTAATCTAAAACTCAAATATATGTCATTATTTACTGATGTCAACCCTCAGTGATTAGCCAGAAAACCTCAAATTTCACAAGAAACAGACCAAAAATATGAGGCAAAAATCTTAACACTTGACAGGTTACAGCTCACTGATTACACTAAACAAGAAACTAAGAAGATTAAGTCCAACAAGGCTAACTCCATGGACAGGTTAGCTCTCAGGCTAAAGACAACCACAAGACCTTCTTCAGCTGTGTCAAAAACCTTAAAGGCAGTACACAGCAGTGTGCTGAATTGGTGGTAAATGGCACCACCTTCAATGAGCACAGAGACATAGCGAATCAGTTGCCTGAAAAATTCAGCTAAACTTCACTCCTCACTCCTCCCTGCTATCCGTTGTGAAATCCCTTCTAGCATAACCCTCCAAACTATCAGAAGGGAGCAGATCTTGGTGGCATTTGCCATGGCCAAAACACTGCCTTAGTGGGTCCCAACAATATTTTGGGTTACTTCCTAAGCTGGTTAAAACATGACCTTTCAGGACCACTTGAGGCACTTTTCAACTACAGCCTCAAAACAGACTACATATGAAGTGACTGGAGGACTGCAGTGGTCATCCCTCTTCACAATGGTGGTCCATCAATTGATCCTGGAAACTACAGACCATCACACTGACAAGTCTAACATTCAAAGCCATAAAATAAATTAGCAAGGAAATGATCAACAAGGACATTGGCAACCTACAAACACTAGACCCTTCCCAGTTTGGCTTTTTTAAGGGGACTATCTTGCCTACTTAACATGGTAGACTTCTTCAAGAGCATCACCAAAACAACTGATGAAAAGAGGTCAGTGCATGCCACCTACCTTGACCTGGCTAATGCATTAGATACGATACCCTAGTCAAGTATTGTTGACAAATTCACTGAATTAGGCATAAATCCCTACATAAATCGCTGGATTGACAGCTGACTCGCAGATAGTACCAAAGAAGTTAGGACTGATGAGACCACCTCCACCAAGAGACTGGTCACCAAAGAAGTACCTCAGGGATCTGTGCTGGACCCTACCTCACAAAGCTAATGTCAGGGACTTCTGGCTCACCAAGTTTGCAGATTACTGTAAATTGATAGCTATCATAGATTCTCCCCATGACACTAACATCCTACAAGAAGGCCTAACACAGACAAATAAGTAGTGCAAAAGCCACAGTTTAAAATTTAATGCCAATAAGTGCATTATAGTGCCCTTTGGGAAAACGTCCACACAAGCCAATTACTCCACTGATAAAACACCCCTAACAGTCAAGGTAGTTAAGGATCTGAGAACATACATAGGCAGTGATCTGGCCTTAGACCAACACATAGCCAAGATAGTAAGAGACGGTGAGACACATCCAATAACTATTTCAAATGATGCACAACTGCACCGTTTGTTACTAGTACCAGTTTTTAGTGGTGCACTTGATCTGATTTCTTTGTTTTATTTCAGATCATGCGCCAATAACAACTAAGAGAAACATGCATGACAATGAAGTAAAAATGAGGTACTGGCACTTCTCCACCTACCTGTTAAAAATAAATTTAAGGACTGGGTAGAGAAAATTATTCGGGGGACATTTTTTTTCAGAAGTTATTGAGTTGGTGAGTTGGAAAAAATGAAAGCAGAGATCAAGTATATGGTATTAATAAAAGAAAATGAGACATAGTTAAGAAGTAATAGGAATTAGAAGGACTGACAAAGGTTAAAGTACTGCTGAATAAGGGAAATATCACAGAACAAGAAGAGGTGGAGTACTAAAGAGAGAATAAAGGAGTATATGGATAAAATGCATGACTTTAGAAAGACTGCTGATAAGCAACTTTTTTTTTTGATAACTCCAGAGCACAAAATCTTTTAGCACAACTTTGGCAATATTAAGTGGAGAGGGTTATTGCCAAACTTAGGAAGCCTATAATAAGAAAAATAACCAGACATCCTGTAGAATTATTAGAGATGTTTCAGAAATGTTATGAAAATTTGTATAAAGTGGAGAAATGGGGAAATCAAGAAAGCACAAATGGAAATGTTTATGGAAGACTTGAATATGTAACGGTTACAGGTAGACGAGGCACAACAATTAACAGTTAAGACAGAAAGAGATCACATAAAAATGCTGATGTACAATCAATCTCTAAGAAAATCTCCAGGAATAGATGGTATTCATGTGCAAGTCTGTAAGTTAGGAGTGTAGAAAGTAATAAAGATTTGCAAGATTTTGTTTAACAGGGTTTTAAAAGGAGGGGAAGCAACAGCATCCTGGAAGAAAGCTGTGGTGGCTGTGATGGCAAGACAGTAAACATCAATCAGACCTAGCTTCATATAGGACCATTTCAATTTTAAACTAAGACTAAAGTGTGTATGTGTATAAAACCTAAAATAATGGTAAAGATGTTGTCAAAATTGATAGACATGGATCAATGTGGTTTTGTGGAGGGGAGGCAAATATCTGACAACATTAATAGAACAATGATGATCCGTGCGAAGAAGAGTGTAAGAAAATACTTCTGTTGTTGGTGGGTCTTGATGCAGAGAAAGCATTCCACAAAGTAAGCTGGGATTTTATGAATAGGGCAATGGAAGCATTTGCATTCCCTGATAGAACAGCAAGGTTAATTAGGAGAATACAGGAGTGATCAGAGGTAAAAACTGAATAGGGATGGTTCCTTTATGACAAGTTGTGTATGAACAGAGGAGCCAGTCACGGGTGTCCTCTTTCTCCTTTGTTACAGTTTTATATTTAGAGACATTTACAAAGAAAAAAAGGGACTCAGAAATTCAAAGATATAACTGGTATGGTAATCAAGAAATGTTGGCTTTATTTGCAGCCAATATTATTTTGTACATGACAAAACCAAAAAGGACATCTCAGTATCGTGGAACATCCTGAGACAGTTTCAAGCCTTTTTTGGATATAAAATGAAGAAAAAAAAAAGGATATAACTGTAAACTACGTACCCACACATGAAATTGTCCAACAATACTCATATTTATGGGGATAGAATAAAATGAAAAGAAGTATGTAGGAGTATGGATTAAAATGATTTTGTTATGGCAGCTAAGGATATGTGGGAAAAGACTAAACAAAAGATAATACAAAAACTGAGAAACTGGAAGCTCTTGTTTATGGCTATGGGCAGCAAAATGCAAGCAATGAAATGTTTTTAGTCCCTTTTGTTTTGTATTCTGGCCGCATATTTTTATCAGCCAGAGAAGTTGTACACAGTAACCGATAAAGAGCTGAAAGACTTTATCTGGGAGGGGGAAAGAACCAGGGCCAAGTGGGATAAGTAGAGTAACATTACCTGATATGAAGGAAAATTTTAGAGCTAAACATTTGAGGTTCCTATATATAACAAAAAAACAAAAACGGACCAGCACGTGCAGGATGATGGTAATAATATTTATTGCTGCATCATAGCACAAAAAATCTTGTCAACATAGGTAAAAACCTATGCTGAAGCAAACCGGTTTCGGCTATTGCTAGCCTTTCTCAATGCCAGAATAAGATAAAATAGAAACATCCACCATATTAGACCCTTTTTATAGTCCCACTCTTAAAGGGATATGACCCGCATTTAAAGTGAGTATATTGTAATACAATATACAAAACACATAATAGGCAAATATCAATGGTCAACAAAAAGATATGTATGCACATATCTCATGTTAAATTGTATCATATTAGAGACATGTACATATATAAAAAATAATCTGCACATATTAATTATTATGTGCAGATAATATAAAGCAATAGAAATATGATAGCCATGCCACTCTAAATATACTACAAATACCAATACATATATACCTGGTACATATTAATTTATAAAACTGAATAGTGCCAGCTATAATAAATGTTGCAATATTTCATATTTGCATGGTTACCCATATTTTGAAAAAGTTGGAAATCAAAATAATCACCTGAATACAGTTTAATATCCACTCAATATGATGGTTCTAATGTGTTTAAACCTGGTCTGAATAGACCCCCTAATCTAATTATCCATTTATTCTCCATATCATTCAGTTTTTGGTGCCATCCTGCTTTAAATTTTCGATGGAGAATAATTCTGTCTATAATGACAAATGTAAAAGTAGCTGAAGGATGTTCCAAAGTATGTTTATATAAAGCGTTAGTAGTGCGTCTATTCCTAATGGCACTCATATGTTCACAAATTCTCAATTTGACAGACCTGGAGGTCTGTCCAATATAGAATGCCGAACAATTACAAGTGGCCAAATAAATGGCCCAATCAGAACTGCAATTAGCAAATATCCTAATATCAAAAACCTGAGACGTATTTTTAGTGGAAAATTCACAGGTTTTTACCATATATTTGCAAAAAGAACAATGGCCACAAGGAAAGCTACCTTTAAGTATTTGGCCTCCTAAAGTGGTTTGTAAGGAAATGTGAGGAGTGTATCTCTTATAATGAGTAAAAAAGGAATTTAGGTTCCTAGCTCTGCGGTAGGAAAAAAAACATTGGTCCGGTAATATACGGTTCAAAATTTCATGTGACCGTAATATATCCCAATGTTGATTGATTATCCCAATAAAACGATTGGTATTGGCCCCATATGTAGTTACTAACCTCAACATAGAATGGTCCTTGGAGCCCAATTGGGTCTGATGCTTAGATTTATACTGTAATAATTTACAGCGAGGTAAATTACTAACAGTCTTCAAAGATTTGGTAATGTTGTATGTTTTATATCCACGATCAACAAATCTGTTCGATAAATCATCACAAAAATGAGAACAATCCTGTGAAGAAGAACATATCCTCTTCATTCTCATAAATTGTGATTTAGGAATGCTCTGGATGATGTGGCGTGGATGACAGCTATCCGCATGTAGCAGAGTGGTATACTGAGGAAATTTCCTATAAACAGACGTAGCTAAGGTGTTATCCTCAAGTCTCGTAACCAGAACATCCAAAAACACAATGTTACCATGTTCAATATTAGCTGTAAATTTAATTCCAAAGGAATTATCATTAAGATAATTCACAAAATTAGATAGTTGTTCCTTATTACCACGCCACACCATCCAACAATCGTCTAAATATCTCCTCCAAATGTCTAAATATGGAAGAAATGTATTGTGTTGTATGTCGTATATATACGTGGCCTCAAAATAGCCCATAAAAAGATCCGCATATATGGGTACAAACGAGGCCCCCATTGCTGTTCCATTAATTTGCCAATAGGCTTTACCATTATAGTAAAAGATGTTTTTACACAATACAAATTCCGTCAGTTTAGTCAAAAAGTTGTTAAATTCCATTGAATAAAGATTGGATTTATACAGCCAATAGGAAACGGCTAAAATGCCTAATTCATGTGGTATACTGGTATATAATGAGGCTACATCAAGAGTACACAACCACCAAGAGGATTCTAACTGTGAATCATTAACAATATTCAGGAATTCCGTGGTATCCTGAATACGTGATCTGATTTGAGTCAACAATGGTTTTAAGTAATGTGTAAGGAAGGCTGATAAAGGTTCAGTTAGAGAACCACGCCCAGATACAATAGGTCTGCCTGGGGGATTCTGAGCATCCTTGTGTATCTTAGGTAACAAATACAGGTATTGTGGAATGGGTTCCTCCACTTGCAACTGTTTGGCTAACTGTTCAGTGATTACCCCTTGGTTGGTTGACACTTCCAAAAACCTATCAATTTCTTCCTTAAAATGTGGAGTCGGATCTACATTTAACTCTCTATAATAACTAGAATCCGATAGTTGTCGTAAAGCCTCATTGATGTAAGCTTGATGGTCCATAACCACAATGGCACCACCCTTATCGGCCATAGTGATAACTAACTGATGGTTATTTTTAAGTTCCAACAATGCCTGTCTTTCCATGGGAGATAAATTATTGAATTGTGGTTGGTACACATTAGAAAAATGTAACTCTTTCATAACACATTCCCTAAAAATAGAAACATGTTTGTTCATCGGAGGGACAAAAGAGGATTTACCAAATCTGAATTCAGTTGATCTTTGAGAACCATCAATATCTGAAAAAAATATTTTGAGGTTTAATAATCTACAAAAATCATTAACATCATTTAGTAAATCATTTTCAGAAACCACAGAGCTTGGGACAAAATTCAATCCTTTATTTAAAAGTGTAATCTGAACTGGGGAAAGGACAGTCGAAGAAATATTATGAACATTGTTGATTACTTTATCATCTGTTTCAACAAATTTTGTAAGGTTGGGGTATTTGAACCTAGATCTATGTTTTCTGCCCCCCCTCCTCCTACCCTTTGATCTAAAGGGGGCATCTGTCTTCTTTTGGCTACTGGGGACGCCTGGCGGGAAGTCACTTCTCCATCAGTAGCCGAAGAAGTTTCCTCTTCAGAAGTAAAATCTGAGGAGATATTTTGATGTCTAAGAATAGACCTAGGTCTTTTTTTATTATTATTGTTAACCCTCTGAGTGCTTTTTGGTTCATTAAATCTAACTGTTTTCTGACTGATAAAGGGTTTGCCTTTTTCATAATCCATAAGGTCACGCTGAAATTTGTTGATCTTGCGTTTCAACAATTGTTTCTCAAGAATAGACAAATCTTTAGCCAAATCTGAGACATGCTGAGAATAATACTCATACTTATTAAATTGTTCAGCCTCCACACATAAACTTTGAATATCTGACAAGTTAGCTGTAATAATTCTGTCATAATATTTTAACAAACATTCCACAAATAACATAGAAGATGAGTGTTGTGCTTCAGCCCAGTCTTTGGATAACTCATTATCTATCTGTGCCACTAAGGGTTGTAAACGTACTCTCAACCCCCTTGGTGTTATATCTTTAGCTTGATAGGCTTTGAACAATTTCATGTGCCATATATTAGATCGCAAGATCTTCATCTGTCTCCCAAGTTTAGTGAAAACATAACTGCATTTCTGTTGGTCATTTGTTATAGGATTAGACATAGTTGAACCAGCACTAGTAGTCAGGCCAAACACTTCAAGATTATCCTTATCAGATGCTAATCCTTGTAAAATTTCGTTTAAATCCATATTTGAATAATTCCAGAACCCAATTAAAGACCTTCAGGACATATAGTTTTCTAGAACTACCTCAGACATAAGAGGTTTATGATTGAAAATATATATATATTGGAAAAAATCCAAAAATATAAATACAAAATGTTTAGAAATGTCTGGATTGTAATAGTCAAAATACCAACACTACCAATGTGTTATCAAAGGACTTATTATTATAAGTGACCAAATCTAATAAAATATATTGACCAGCAAAATGCTAGCCAAAAAAGTAAACAATGATCCAATAAAAATTAGATCAGAAATAAAGAACCATATGTCCCAGTAGAATCAAACCAGAACACAACCTAAATATAGTAACTGGATCGACATTCATCTCACCCAGAACCTTTAAAGCTGGTATTTATCCTTCCAACATCAAAACAACCATCGGCCACCTAATTATGCCAATTATGGTTGAATGAAAAAATAGGATACAACCCATAAGACTCAATTTGAGAGTATCCAAACAGCTAAATCAAATGTTCCTCACTAGGTCGACCTTCGTCTCATCTAGTGTTTGTATTAACTATATTACAAATAGTTTAACACAAAAAAATATATTGGTCACCATAAATAGGTCAAAAATATTAGTTGAAATAGTGTGGTATATATATTTGACTACACCCAAACTAACCCAAGATTATTCAATTATGTTACCAGAACCACATTATGGTGAGGTTGTCCCAAAAAAATATATACCAGCCCAAAACAATTATTATAAAAAGATAACGTAGGGCGTAGGGCCAAACCACCAATGCCAAATTTTGTTCAAATGGCACAATATAATCCAATCGTTACCCTAGACATATCTTATAGCCAACAAAAACAATTGTATGATAGAAACTGTATAACTTACATACAAATAGTAAGTTAGGAAATAAAAAAACATAAGAAATTAAAAGTCTTCACATTGGCTTAAGCGTTTAGCAAAATGTGCCGTGAAAACCAAATATTGTGTAGTCATAAACATATTTAAAGCATCAAATGACAAATATTTTCAAAAACCATAAATCATGCTGCATATTTAAATCCAAAAGTATGTTAAGCTAAACAAAATGGGTTAAAACAAACCCCAGTAAACATACAAATTGTTAAACAAAACATGAGCACAATTTTATATTTTGAAAGTCCAAAATAATGTCCATTCCCAAACGAGTAACTAGGAAATATATCATGCTCTCATAATGTTAATCCTCTGTACAGAAATCGCAAACTGACAATAGTAATAAACTCGACAGTTCAAAACAGTTATTATAGTCGCTTGTTTGTTTACTCAGCGGGCTTCAAAAGATAGTTTAGCCTGCCCTGAATCCCTCGAAGCTCATAGATTAAGCCAGTCCCACACAGTACCTGAAATTAAAGCCCACGTTTCAATAACCATACAGCCGAAAAGTGAGCAAATGGCAGGAGATGTTAAATCATGGCTGTCTCGTCACCGTATGGAACAACCATCCATAAACAAGGCCCAACACGTAAAAGTCCAAAGTTAACTGAGAACAAAACGTATCCGAAGACCACCTCCAGCAGAACCAATAATACTCGGCAAGCTAATAATATCAAAAAGAGAACAAATGTCTTAATTAAATTGCTGTGGAAAATTATACTTGTATCGCCGGTAATCCGAACCAGGTAATATCCAAAAAGAGAGAAGACTGGTGGAATAAAACAACCATCCAGGCGTCCCCAGCGCGAAAAGAAGACTGCAACTGCAACCAAACCGACCAAATATCACGCACGTAGGACTGGCGTGCTCGGTCCCAAAGAAGCAAAAACATCAAACCAAAAACGGACCAGCACGTGCAGGATGATGGTAATAATATTTATTGCTGCATCATAGCACAAAAAATCTTGTCAACATAGGTAAAAACCTATGCTGAAGCAAACCGGTTTCGGCTATTGCTAGCCTTTCTCAATGCCAGAATAAGATAAAATAGAAACATCCACCATATTAGACCCTTTTTATAGTCCCACTCTTAAAGAGATATGACCCGCATTTAAAGTGAGTATATTGTAATGCAATACAAAACTGAAAGTTGTAATTCAAAGTGGAAAGGGATAATAATGAAACAGGAGGCAAATTCAAGAAATAAGGACATAGTGAGATTTTGGACGCAGATTGTTAAAATAGAATAACAACAGTCACACAGACTATTATATTTATAAAGTAGCAAGACTAAGCCAACATGAGAATGAAGGAAAAGAGATTTTGCCAATAGGAATTACTGCAATTAGAGATATTGAGAATAGGCAAGAGGGGGTGGAATTTACTGCAGAAAACTGGCAAAAGGAACTAAGGTATAAGGAGCAAATATCTAGAGAAGCAAAGGTAACAGAATGGAAAGAAGCCAAGAAGACATTTGGACTGTAGACTAAAGACTACTTTCCATATCAGGGACTGATACCTGGCAAAGAGAAGGGGACAGGGGAATCCCAAGTTAAATAAATACCTGTTCTGGTAGAGTTTTTAACCGAATCTAGAACAGAAGATGCCGTTAAAAAAGGGGTAATTAGTAGGGTATATAAAATGCTGCACAATAACTGCAGGAATCAATTGGAGGGGGGTTAAACGATTAGGACGAGAGACCGAATAAACAATTTGAAAGGAAACAATGGAAGGGCATATGTATGGCTCCCAAATATGAAACAAAGTCACGAAGATTTAGGATTTTTGCTTGAAAGTATGTGCATAGATATTTTTATACCTCAAGCAGAATTCCAAGAATTTTTTCCTCAGACTGATGGCAAATGTTGGAGGTGTGATAGGTAAGAAAGAGGTAACGCAACATAGGTTTGGAACTGTAATGAGCTGGCAGACTTTTAAAATTCCCTACAGAGTACTCTCTCAGAAATACTGCATGATCAAATGGGTGTAACTAAGGAAATTATTGTTTTCAGCTGGGATACATACCTGAATTGCCTAGACACAGTAAGGTCTTGGTAAGTTTAATTCTGGTGGTTGCCAAAAAAGCAATTACTAGGAAATGGAAATCAAAGTCTAAACCACCTGTATTTGAAGCAGTGAATACTGTAACACAGATAAAAGAACTGGAAGTAGGATCTTTAGAAAAGAGTAGGAGCAAATTACATAGGAAAAAGTGGAAACTGTGTGAACAACACATGCAGAATAAAGCTTTGGAGGAGGAATTAGGTTTAAGGGAAGGTAAGAACTGATCTATTTATGTAATGCTGAATTAATGATGTTGTTGTGTCTTTCGGCTTTTCCCGGTTAGGGGTCGCCACAGCGGAACTCCGGTCCGCTAATGATTGGCAGTAGATTTTTTACGTGCCGAGTTACCAGCCCTGATGCACAACCTTCAACGAAGGTACACCCATTCACGCATGTCTCCACACAGAAGACGGTCTAGCTGAGAATTGAACAGGACAACGGCTTACTGTGAGGCGACAACGCTACTGCAGCACCGATAAATATACAAAAGAATATATGTGATGTACATTTGCAACTGGGAATATAATAATATAGTTTGTTTTATTTTATATAAATGCATGCTTGTCTATGCCTTAAGAGATAATTCAATAAAGCCGTTGAAAACAAAAAAGATGAGAGCGTGGGCTGTGACATCCAACCCAAGAATTTACCTGCAGTTGATGCCCTACCACGTTAGCAAAGTCAAAGGTATAGCGATCAATCCAAAAAGTCAATGAGGAAGTCATTCTCAAAATCTTTTCCAGAGAGTTATTGATCCTAGAATCAGGGATCTTTGCTAACTTGCCCAATGCCTAACTTATGAGAGAGGACTGGAAGTAGGGAAGGTGAAACTGATAAATTTGGGAGCCCTGAGGCTTAAAGTGGCAGAAAAGAAGAAATTTAGCAAACCTGTCCACAGCCTTCAACTCCCCACCCAATAAAGAGTGTGGCAATGTGCTGGAATTCCTAAGTGCCATGCTGAACTAACAGGACCATCCCTGGGATGACTGCAGAGCATGGCAAGCCACTCAGCTGGGAGCTTGTATGGGACCAGTGCCATTAAAGACACTGAAAACCCATGGTATGGTTACTCAAAACTAGCGTCTTTCATGGCAGACTACAGTAAAGAGATGATCCATGCCTCCTCATCCTTCTTCCCAAAACACTAGTTTTAGCCTCTCCCTGGGTGAAGAGAGAGAGAGAGAGAGCAGCACAAGGTCAAATGTCATCTGACAGTCAGTAAGTGAAGGAATACCCACAAGAAAAAGATGGAAAGAGGACTACGGCTAATCTGAAAAGGACGTTGTGAACCCAAGATCTTCCCCAAAGAAAGGTATACTCTGGGTGTGTGGAGACAGTGTGCTAAAAGCAGGAAAGGAATCACTGTCGTCTGTTCCACAGATAGTGAACCTGGTCCCATATTTTTTTCATGATGGGGTGGAGGGTTTGGAAAGTAAGTGGAAGCATTCACCAAGCACCCAAATTCTGAGGGGGTTGTTATGTAACAATATCACATTAGACAATGAGTGGGAAGGAAAATGCTTGCCAATATGTGGCCAAGAACTAGACAGTGTAGAGAGGTATATGGTTGCCTGCATTTCCCTCTCTCTCTTTTTCTTTCTCAGATGAGTCTTTAACTATGGGGGAGGCAAGAAAAGCAGATTCCTCAAATACAAGTTCTTCCTCATAGCCTGTACTAAGGGGAAACAATGACCCCAGTTTGTACGATACTACTGGAAGCCACATGTGGAACTGCCGTAGGTACAGCACTACACCTCTAAAGCTCACTTTCAAGATGTCTCCGGGGTGATGGTGGGGAGGAGGGTGTTTCTCCCTCTACTTCTTCAGAAGATGACAGAAATTTGGTCTCTGAGTAGCTGTGGGAAAGGTCAAAGCCAGCAAAGAAGCGAAAGTAATGACAAAGGTAGAATTAAAACTTACAGGAGGCCTTGATCACTGTCAGGCCTCCTGATCCCTTATCGCGTCAGTATTCTATGACCTCTGTCTGGAATCCAATTTTTTGTGCGAGTGGGACTTAGTCCAGAGCCTATCTCATTTACTAGCTTGTTCATCTACTCACATTTAGTAAAATTAATCTTGGCTTTACATTCTCATTTTGAACTTGTACAGCAGTTTGTTCAGAGTGCCACAATAATCTCTAGATACAAAACATGACTTTTTTCAGAATTAAACTTATAACTCTAAAAATGTGGGTGCAGTCATGTGTCTGTACAATCTTGTTCTACACTGTACTGACCTTTATGACTGAGAAATACATCTGTCCTGCTTCGCTTCCTGGATACCTAAGCTTCTCTCATAATTCACTAAAGTAATCAAAAGTTCACTAGGGATGCTGATATGTCAGAATTTTATTGTAAGCCACATTAGGTCTAGTGCTTAATCCACCTACCAACCATCTTCCATGTACAGACATTCATTTTTCTGCCATTTGCTTCAGAACTGCCTTACCTTCTACCGTGAGTTGTAGGCATAATTGTTCGTTCATTCATTGTCTTTTTTATACCATCATATTTTGCTCAGTTCTCGTCTTCTTTAATAGATCTTAAAGCTCCTTTACTTTGACTTCCTTTTGAATAAGCATTTCTTAACGACTATAAAAGGGCTTCCCCTCCCCAAAAGAGCTGTTGTGTCCTTACTTAAAACCTTTGCTATTATTTTCTCTCTTCTTTCTACCATTTAAATATTTCAGAACACACCACTGTCCTGTTCCTTCTACATTTCATGAACCCAACATATTTTCACCTGAACTTTTCACTTTTTCAGAACTACTCTGCCTTATTATTTTTACCTGTACACAGGCTTCATACATTGCTTCAGGCACAATGGCCATTTCAATGTTCCCCTTGTTGTAGCCCTACTCCCTGCTCCGAGTAGAGTATTTTCCTTGGAATCTCTCCATTCTGTCAGCATTTCAGCTGCCTGAAGCTAGTGACCTTGCCATGGAATAGCTCAGCACTGAGATTCTGACTACTGGAAATGTTTTGGTGGTCATTTATACCCAGCAGGGTAACTACTACTAAATCTCTGCTCCTGCACACTGCAACCACCATATTTGAAAGTAACAGGTCCATAACTCCTTCATATGAGCAGATTCCCAAGGCAGTGCATCTTTCTTCTCACTTTGCAACCACTTTTTACTTACATTTCCAGAGCAGGAGACATTCTCAGGAAATGCAACTTCTAATCCAATACTGAAACAAATATTCAGGTGTTGTAGTGTGCAAACACTACTTCAGCAAAAAAGTGAACTGCTATGGATTCTATTGAAGCATGTACCTTGACTGCCAACATACTAAGGATACAAGTACTGCAGAAACGGGTTAAAAAAACACCTATAAGGTAAAGGAGCCACAAGACATACTCCTGCATCCACTGACTAAATAGATAAAATGCATAATTTCAGCTTACTGCAGTAGTTAGGTAAAACAGACTTTAAACCCCTGACACTGCAACACTGTTGACAGTTCAAATTCACATACATCTGGGGTTAATCAGCAAAATGGCTAATCCAACAGGTAGTCTCATTTCTTCCCCTCAAACAATTTAAAATAATGTTCAATTGGTAATGATGATGATATAACAAAGAAACACATTCATTTACCACCAGTTCACTTTAATGGAACCACACAACCCACTCAAAATGCAGTGTAATGGAAATAAAACAATCAAAGCTATGTACTGTGCATAGTATTGGGCAATGTAAGCCCAAAGGGTCAGGTGCCTTAAGGCTCCAGGTATGTAGTAAAATCTGTACAATATAAACTCTTCCTGTCTTTGTAGTTATGAAAGTGAGTACTTCTTCTTCTTTCGGCTTTTCCCGGTTAGGGGTCGCCACAACGGAATTCCGGTCCGCTAATGAATGGCAGTAGATTTTTGCAGTGCCGAGGTTCCAGCTCGACGCCCAACCTTCAATGAAGGCACGTCCATTCACGCATGTCTTTTGAACACCACTCAACCGCGGGGAGGACATGCAGACACCACACAGAAGGCGCTCCAGCCTTGAATCGAACGGGAGAACCTCTTGCTGTGAGTAGTTATGAAAGTGAGTACTAATTTCTTTTAAACAGCTTATAACCAAATTTCTTTTATCAGCAAAACAGAGAAAAAAAAGTTATTCTCTGAAGGTGATACATGCCTTTACATAAATGAAAAGCACATTTCAGTCTCTCTATTACTAACAAATGATACTGCACTTATGACTTTCACTCACTAACGGATACTAATCATAATGGAGGTGCAGAGAAGCTAATGCATCTCTCGGTAAGCAGCAGCCATAAGCCAGACAACCAATCCACTAATCCTGGATGGATGTCACACAAAAGGTGGACAGACACAGACACACAGATACACACACACACACCTAAAAGCATTTTACAGGATCACCAGTTCACTTAAAAACATGTCTTTGTAAGGAGAGAGGAAACCAGAGCACCTAAAAAAAACAAGCAAAAAATGACTCTGGGAGGATATGAAGACACTGCAAAGACAGCACCCCAGCCAGAGCCCAAACTGAAGAGAAAACAGCTAGAAGACACCACTGCTAGCCAGGAAAGCAGTGTACCACTGACTTGTGATGTTATCTAGGGACACGTACATGTTAGTTTTACATCATAAAATTACTGAAACTAAAATTAATCACTCAACTTTAGAAACAGTTTTCTTGAGAATGCTGGTATCAAAATGCTCAAATGTTCTCTGTAGGGTTACGACTTAAAAATGGCACTTTTGCAAAGAACCACAATGTTTCACTTAGCCACTTTATAAAGCAGCACCCTGAAGATGCTGTTCTGAAAATTTGAGAAGAACAGTGAAGATATAACCATCTAATAAGACCCTCAGTGACTTCAGTGCAAACATGGAGCTCCGCTTAGATTCAAAGCAGAACTTAACAGTTCACCACAAAGGATGATAATGTCTTAACAGTACAATGAGACAACTCTGGTGCAGAACTGTGTGGTACGTTGGCAAATACATGTGTACAGGTGCTGTGGGAACAGCTGCAAGTGAACATTTTTAACCATATATGTCTGCATAAGAATACCTTTCCAGAAGCTGGTAGACAGGGCACCGCATCTGCCAATGTTACTGTATGGGGGCAACTGGACAATGAAGGATAGGGTAAATCTCCCCGTGTACTAAAATACTATAAAAGCAAATTGGACACTGAAGGATAAGGTAAACCCCAACAGTACTAAGACATTAACTGCTGAAAGTAAGCTTGCTTTACTTTTAAATTTGTTGTATGGTGGGGCTGTACTGATTATAAGTGGTATGACCGGCACTATAAAGGTACTGGCTACAGTTCAGGTAGCCAAAACATTTTGTTTACAGAGTAATGTAGAATGGAAATCAAACAACCATATATAGTGATGGCTATCTATACTTCTGAATCTGTTCTTGTGCAATGACTTTGCCAGATTAGTCTATATTTTCTATACCAGCACCCATCAATACACGGCAATACTCACTCATGACCAAAAATTGATGGAACAGAAAATTTAAAAGAATTCTGGGACCCACAACTGTAGGAAACATATGATGGCTGGGTCACTGCCCTATATTTTCTTGTAACTTTTGTTTTTGACCTTCCCAAGTCCCTTTTAGCATTCCTGAGGATAAAGATCCCTGCCTTCATATTAAGCTGGCTCTTTACCTAATAGCATTTTCTCTCCCCCTCTCATATGTACATACTGGCACAAAGAAAGAGATGCCCAGGTTACAGCACGAAAGCTGAGATCTCTGCCTAGGGATGGCCCTTCTTCATCAATAAGTGTATTGTAGAATTTGCAGCTCTGGTCACCCCCCTCCCCCCACCATGATGCATCTCAGAATATGGCAATGACAGTGTACTATGCTGCTAGCAATGTGAACCTCATTTTTTTAAAACTCGGTAACAGAGTGCACACAACTGTGTACTGCAGCTACAATTTTGCAGACTTGCTTTTCCGATAACATTCAATGCCAGCAAATACAATAATGGACTGATAAAAATGGCTGTAGTTATGTAACCCCAGTTAGACACCAATCTGCAAAGGGCAGATGTTCAGGATCTGGCACAATAAGTACTGGCTGAGTTCTTTCAGCAAGCAAAATATGTTAAGAGTAACTACAGCCCTTCATAAAGTTAAGGTTCAGGAAAAGGGACCACAACAAACCTGTGATATCAGACAGGAATCTCCGAATTCAGAATCATCTCCACTGGCAATCTTGCTTAATATCACTCCAGTGGCACTATAATGTCAACGATGTATGTTCTGTTCTTTTAATAATATGTTACCTCTCTTTTCCTATAAAAGTGCCAACGCAAAATGCCAAGATTCTTCTCTCCCAATCAGGTGTCTCAAAACAGACCTTGACAGTGCACAGCAGTGCTCAATTACTAATGATGTGAGTACTTTTGTGTGGGTACTTTTTTTAAATTCAACAATACAGAGATAATCTTGGCTTTCACAGGCATCTTAAAATGCTGTATTTTGCTTTATGCCACATCTCCACCTTAAAAGTTGTGTGTTTGTGCTTTGAAATTCTTCACTGTTGAGAACTGTAATGCAGGATATCACAGCAACAGTCAGGACCTTAATCCCCCCCCCCCCCATCCCAGCCCTGGTCAGAGAAGTAAGGTTTGTAGTAATATTTGCTACCCTAAAATATCCACAGCACTGTTATAACAGGAACATATGCTCCATCTTACAGAATGGAGATGCTCCAGAAAGAAAATCATTGCTAAATGATGATTTCTAGAATTACAAGTAAATTACTTCTTTGTCCCTATAAACTAAAATACAAAATGCCATAGCTCCAGGTGGTACCCCCACCCATGTCATAGCTCCAATCAAAGTAAAATTTGAGTATTTCAGTATATCATCTATTACCACAGGGTTACCTTCACAGTGTGTAGGTGTGTGTGTGTGTGTGTGTGTGTGTGTGTGTGTGTGTGTGTACAAGTTTCCATTATGTAGGGCCCTATTTTTAACATGAGGTGGTTACAAGTACTGTAGGAAGTTAAAGATCCCCAGAGAACTATTATTACATTTCTAATTATAACTTAATGATGTGATCATTAAATTATCGCAGCAAATATTAGTTGTCATGTTCTAATAATGACCAATGTATGTGAGATAATTTAATGATGGCAGGTGCTACGGAAAAGATGTTAACTTCAATCTTTCTTCCTCAACTTCCAGTCTCAGAACTTCTGAGATCTCACTTTCTGTAATTAGCTGCCCTGACACTGTTTCAGCTTATGGAAGGCATGCATTGTATTCACTACCTTGTTCGTGTACTGGGATCTGTGAGAAAACAGTTACTGCCAGGGAGAGGGTCACGGCTTTGCAAGTTTACAAACCATCTCTTTAACCTTAGTGGAATTATGCATGCATACTGCCATAGGCTCTGGCAGGAAAGCAGCAAACTGATATAATATGCTATCCTGGCTACTTGGGGCTTCAGCCATCGAAGTACAGTACAAATCAAGTCAGCTTTAACAAAAAAGAGAATGTTATGTCATGAATGACTTCATGGTTGCTGTATGTAGAGAATTCTGATCAAGGATACAAAACAGAATATTAAAATACATACTGCACCAATGGCTTGCCTTAAATTCCACTATGAAAGTAGGTGAAACAAATAAAACCCAAATGTTTCACAGACAGACAATTAAAAAATGTAGGGTTTTGAACTTAAATAATGCCCATCAGAAATCCTTTTACATCTTAGTTTTAGGTGGTAAGACAAATTAAATGAAATGTGCTGGTACAATTACATACCATTGTTTTTACTAAAACAAATATCCACATGCATAACAACCTGTAGGCAAAACTACTGCAGTTGTTTCAGATGGTTAAGGCTACGAGTTGTGGTTCCTGTGGTGCAGGGTTCAATTTGCTCAGCCCTCGTTTACACCTACTGTGTGACCCTGAGCAGGTCACACACAGGCATTTCTCCCGGGTTTCCCATGAAAAGGAGCTGTGTGTCAAGTGGGCCTATGTGCTTAACAAATGGGTATTATTATTACTATTAAAATAGAAATGTTTGTGGAAGTAGATTGCAGTATGCCAGAAAAAGAAAACTGAATACTATCACTGCAAAAACTTTTGCACACATACTTACCATTGTGTCCAACTTTTGGTAATTTCTTCAGATGTCAGATCTACTAACACCTGAAAGCAAATAGAAAATATTACTGCTTACTAATCTTTTTTTTAATGAAATGACAATATCTTACAGAAATACACCACTGTAAAGGGCAGTATAAGAAAGGTTGCATACATATTCATACCTACAAGTACAATTATGGAGTATATCATGTCATTTTAACAAATAAATACAGTGAAAAAAAAAGGATAATGGATGTATTTTATTTTATTTGTGTTGCTGACCAGGTTGTCAGGCTGGGTTAAGATTAATTTTGAATAATAACCTAGGAAGAAAATCTCCACAAACATATTAAGATGCCAAACAATTATCTGAATGACAATAAGATGCATTAAAAATACACATTACTAGCAAAATTAACACACTAAGTCAACAATACACTATCACAACATTAGACTAATGGATAAATAATGCCAGTTAGAAATCCCTTTACATCTTAGTTTTAGGTGGTCAGATAAATTAAATGAAGCGTACTGGTACAACTAAATACTGTTTTTACTACAACAGATATCCACATGCATGACAACCTGTAGGCAAAACTACTGGCAAACAGGTAGACTAATGCAATTCCTGGACAAGCAGAGTACAACAAATAAAACCTTGACTGTATAACAAATATAGTGACATTGATTAAAATTATTTTCATGTGCATGGACGGCCCCTGATTACTCTCAAAAAATATCTAAACTATATCCTGGTTCAGCACTGCTACAGAGTGAGGCTCAACCTTAACAGTGCTTAGAGGGATGCTTAACAATTGTTAAGCACCTCCTATGCATTGCTAGGGTCAAGTCAGCATACAGCGCTGACCAGTAAATAGCAGCAACACAGCATGAAATGGCTTTGTTACAACTCCCTTTTTTCTGCCTACTGTCTGCTAAAGTTCACCCATTAGTTTGGGTACATGTGCTTCCCTCAGACAAGGAACATTTGAGGACATCAACCACCTTCCCACTGCTTTACTATCGTTCAAAGGTGGAGCAACACATTGCATTTTTTTTTACTTTATTTTTTGACTAACTAGTAGTACATGGAGAAGATAAAATCTCCATGCACTACAAACAATTATGGTCGTATCTCCAATCATAATGAAGAATTGTGCTCTGTCAAAATGGATGCCAAGATTTACCTCCCAAGCTTCACTCTCAAGGTGAATTTCTTGTCATCTATGTCTCAAACACAGGCGACCCTATCATAATCATCTATGTTATAAAGAGCTGGAGGGCAGTTCTAAACTCTACTGTTATGTCTGACAAAATAGGGCCAACTTCAAAATTTGTTTACAAAATGAGGAAGAAATATTTTAAAAATTGCTGGCAAATGATACATGATTTTATCCTGTAACTTTGCACAAAAAGAGATGACAACATGTGGTTCTTACCCTTGATGCAGGTTTACATATGAATCAACAAACAGTAATTTCATCATATTCTAAATCAGTTTCATGCTGTGGGAAATTTAATTGAAATAGTAAGGTTGTAGTGTATGCTGCCTGTTGTCTCATGTCCAGCTTTTTATGATGGTATGACTGAGAGATCTTTATGATCTACAATTTATGAGCACACAACTTCCATAAAGAAAAATTATCTTAATCATGCACTGCATAGACCAGGTAAGGGTTGTTTAAATTTTAAGAAATTTCTAGAGAAAGTGTCAATATCTGTATGGGGTAGTTGGGAAAGTAGATTAGAATACCGTGAGTTTTTGAATTACCACATGCTTCTTAGTAGAGTTTTGAAGCTTAGTTATAACAGTTAACGACACATATCACATGCAATTTCCCATTGTTAAAGTATTTGCTTAAATAATCTGTGACTGACACAACTGTAACACTGACAGCATAACTAAGACCAGTCTTATGTAAAGGCAAAGCGGGCAACCACCTAGGGCCCCATGCTTGTAGAGGCACACTTTGCCAATTTATTTATTTACTTATTAGAGTAATATTGTTTTACTAAAAAATAAATCCAGTGTCCCTACAAGGGAAAAAGAAAAATGTATCCCCAGCACAGCAGACACTTCAGAGGGACCAGTGCTCCAGTTGACATAACAGTATATCAATGACCACAAGGCCTGTTCCAAGCCTAGCTATGCATCCCAAATCTCTGACAAGTCATTGTAAATTTGATAAGTGTAAGTGGGGGGTTCAGAAATGAAACATTTGCAAGCAGGGGCCTGGAAGATGAACCATTTACAGGCTGCCTGTGTCCATCAGAGACAATGATGCCAAACCACAGATGAATGTCCTGCTCCCCATCTAACTGTACACATTACACTTGAATTGGGTTAGGGAGGAAATCTGCTTCACATGGATGGGGAGCCTCGTCCACAGAAATGGTTTGTCTTAGGGACACACACCTGTCTCATCAGCATGTCATATTTTATCACAGGCAAGGTTTAAGTTTTTAGAACAAATAATTCTGGTGCAGTTTGTTTTGTGGATAAGCAGGAGTTCCATCACATCAGGATAAGTTAACGTCATCTTAAATGTTGCAAAGTCAATGGAGTACAGACCTCACAAAATACAAATGCAGGCAAGAAGACACCTAAAGGAGTCTGGATTTGATTTTTTTTCCATATTTGAATACTGAGGAACAGAGGAGAGGCAGGGACTGAATTCTAAACAGAGAGGAATGAAATGAAGTGGTGCTGGTGGTGACAAAAATGTTAATAACTATTATAGCAATAACCCAAGGCTGGATGTGGGTAATGCTGGATTTACCCATGGTTGGAGTGGTCTGGTCACAATGGGGAAGCCAGTCACTACCTGGCTTAGCAGGACTACTGTGCATTAGTGATAAACAAGATGGACTAATTAACTGGAAGCCTGATATGCAATGACAGAACAGGTGTAATTGCTGTGGCTATTCTCTGTGGAGAAAACATACTAGCTGTTTGCTACTGTTAGCTTATTAGATTGGTTTTGCAGGACTAATGTAATTGTGTGAAGCAACATGCAATACTTTAACATGTGACAACTGCTTGGAACAGAGGTGAAATACATTACACAGTCATCCTCTTTTACTACAATCAGACATCTGAATTTTATATAGAAGCGGTTATAACTGCTTAGAAAATAGACAAACTGTACATCAATACACTCACTGGAAAATGTATGTTCTCCAGCAGGGTATTAATGTACAAGTAATGCCTGGTGAAAAACAAGTCTGCTGCTTCACGGTAGCATATCAAGCTGTTGTGGAGCTCAGACTGGAAAAAAAAAATAACGTCCGCCATTATTTTACACTTAAGTAGTTTTTCTGCTGTTTAGCGAGTGTAAAATGTAAAAAAAAAAGAGAGATACTGTGTGTGTGTGTCTGTGAAATCAACACAGTTAGACAGTAGAGAGAAAGAGCGATCGTGTGTCACTGAATGCAGTGGAGACTGTTTATAAATGTGTGAGACAGAGAGAGTAAGAGCGATTTTGTGTGTGTGTGAGGAGACTGTATGTGTAAGAGAGAGAGAGTGAGAGCAATGTTGTGTGACTGAATGCCTGTATGAAAGCAGCAGAGACTGCGTGTGACAGATTGAGACAGAGCGAGACCGATGTTGTGTGAGTGAATGCGTGCATACATGCAGAGGAGAATGTGTGTGTTTATGTATGTGTGTGTGACAGCAGAATAGACTGTGTATGTGTGTATGAGAATGAGAGAGAATGGGCTCTATGTAAAATTGTTTTTTACTTACTTATTTTTTAAGCACTATATTATTTAGTTCATGTATTTTTGATGTAAAATGCTTCCTCCAACACAATTAGCATATACTACAGCAAGTTTAAAACATTAGGTAGAGGAATTATTTTACATTAAAAATATGTAAAAAAATAATATAGTACTAAAAAAAAAAAAAAAGGCAAGTAAAACAACAATTTTGCAGCAAGCCCATTTTCTAAGCACAATAATGCCCTCCAGAGTGTGTGTTAATGTGAAATGAACACCCTTCCAGAGGTGTACAGGCCCTATGCCTGCAGAGACGGGCTTCATAACACCCTTGGGTGGGTGTTAATGACACATTAACCCACACCCTGTCAGGCATTATTGCTTGCTTGGTGAGGGTTGTCTGAATGAAAGTAACTGACCGTTATCACTTCCTCTGTTTAACGGTCAACTCTCAGGAAAAAGTAAGTAAATTCAATGAATAAGTAAGTAAATAAATAAAGGAAAAATACATTACAAATACCCTTAGTTTTAAAACAGCTAATGATTGTGGGTACAGCCATCAATTTGAAGCAACTGTTTTTATCTGTAGGGGGTAAACTTTGTACTTAAATGTACATAACTGTTTGTGCTTGTTGCAAGATAAAAGTGTATGGAGGAGGCTACTAAAATCTATTTACCTTTTTGTGTTTCACTGAAACAAAAAGTCTTGAAAAATATGACAAATGCTCAAATGGAGATGAGAAGAACCAATTGCATGAGAGATCTGTCTGTCAACCATTATTAGTGTGTGTATGTAAGCTAAAAGTTTGAAATTAACACTCAAAAGAACTGCCGTGTACTATAGGTAGGACTAACATCTTGCTATAATAACAGCTATTCTGTCCAAATTTGCATGGAATGTAAATGGACATATGGGTAATAAACAAAAAGCAAACAACAATGAATTATATTATGAAACATAGGGCAAAAATAGCAATATGCAGAAGACACATTTGGATAAAAATGAGCATGCGAATTTGACCCAAAAAATGGGGGGGATATCAGAGTGGACATTGGATGGCATATCAAGGAGAAAGGAAAAGGAGAGTGATAACTGTTATTACTACAGGGGCTCCAACACTGACAGAAGAGGAGAAAAAAGACAATAAAAATTTGTGGCAGTAAGGGGTTATTTGCATGGCATGAGGATTATGTTGGTATGTATTTATATTCTACCAAAAACTGCTACTACAAAACTTAAGAGAATTTTGGGAGAAACAGTCAACTTTCAACAGAAATATTACTTATGGTAGGGACTGCAACTTGATTTGCAATAATGACAATGTGTCATGAGACGTAAACAGAAAAAATAACAAGAGAGAGTAGATTTCTGAAATAAATGAGAATATCTGGTGTGGAAGATATGAATTTAGCTGTAGGAATTCAGACAGAACTGTCATATTATTCTCCAAGGTACAATAACTTGGCTAGCCTGAATAGAAATTGTATTTCACAGGAACATATGCATTTAATTGACAACTCTGACACACATCCAATAACCATTTTAGATCATGGACCAATAAAAGGTATAAAAAATACAGGGTAATGAATGAATAAGTAAGCACTTTTCCACCTACCTGTTAAAAAGGAAGGAATTTAAGAAATGGGTAGTGGAAATTATTCAAGAGTTACTAGGGAAGAGAGAAATTTCTTCAGAAGGAATAGCTAGTGAGTGGGATAGAATGTAAATGGGCTTTAAAAATAGGGTAGGAATAAAAGAGAAAGAGATATGGTTAAGAAATAATAGGAATTATTTAGAGGGGCTGACAAAGTACTGCAGAATACATTGAATCACACAGAACAAGAAGAGGGACAACTGCAGAACGCTAAAGAGAAAATAAAGTAGTATTTAGATAATATGCATCAGTTTAAAATGATTGCTGTAAAGCAACTGTTTTTTTTTTTTTTTTTTTGGGATAACTCCAGAGTACAAAAACGTTTAGTGCAGCGACTTAGGCAAAAGAAAGCAGTAAAGGTTGCAGCTAAATTTAGGGAGGCTATGGCAAGAAAATAACCAGAGATCCTATAGAGGTATTAGAGATATTTTAGAAATTTTACGCACATTTGTATAAAGAGGAGGAATGTGGAAACCAAGAAAGAGCACAAATGGAAATATTTATGGAAGATTTAATTACTCCATGATAAGAGGAAGATGAGGCTCAAAAACTAATGGCTAAGACAGGAAGAGATGACAAAAACAGTGATGTATTATCAATCTACATGGAAGTCACCAGGAACAGATGGTATTCCCATGGAAATTTGGAAATTAGGAGGGAAGAAAGTTATAATGATCTGCAGGATTTTGTTTAATACCTTTTTATATGTAGGAGATGCACCAGCATCTATCCAGAGTGCAACAATCCATCAGATCCAGCCTCATATAGACCCATTTCAATTTTAAACCATGACTATCAAATGTTTATGTCTATACTAGCTAAAAGGATGGCAAAGGTGTTGCAAAAATTCACAGATATGAATCAACACAGTTTTATGGAAGGAAGGCAAACACTTGTCAGCATTACTAGAACAGTGATGATCCAGACGGATGCAGAATGTAAGAAAATGCCAATGTTGTTGGTGCAGAGAAAGCATTCGAAAGGGTAAGCTGGGATGTTATAAGTAGAGCAAAGGAAGCATTTGCATTCCCAGATACAACAATAAGGTTAATTAGGACAATGTGTGAAGGATCAGAGGCAAGAATTAAAGTAGGAGGTATCCTTCTCAGATGAGTTGTGTTTTAACACAGCAAACCAAGCAGTGGTGTTCTGCTTCTCCTTTGTTACTTTCTTTAAATTTAGAGCCACTGGCAATGAAAATATGGGAGCCAGAAATTGAAGGTACAACTAGTATGATAATCAAGAAAATTTGGCTTTTTTTGCACATGATATTATGTTGTACATGATAAAGCCAGAAAAAGACACATCAATGTTGTTGAACATTGAGGGAGTTTTAAGTCTTTTCAAGATATAAAATGAATGAAGATAAAACAAAGACTACAGCCTTTAAAATTATGAAGCCACTCATGACTTGGTTTAGCAATATCCACAAATATTGCGACGTGAAAAGATGAAGTATTTAGGAGTATGGATTAAAAAGGCTTTAGTTGTGACAGCTAAAGATACGTGGGAAGAGACTAAACAGAAGGTAATACAAAATGTGAGAAACTGTAAGCTCTTATTTATGGAT
The DNA here is from genome assembly GCF_019279795.1 of Protopterus annectens. NCBI lineage: Eukaryota > Metazoa > Chordata > Ceratodontiformes > Protopteridae > Protopterus > Protopterus annectens. The sequence continues at coordinate 72,810,115 of NC_056729.1, forward strand.
ATTTTGGAGTAAGATACAAGTAATGAAAATGTTTTTAGTCCCTTTAGTTTTATATACAGGTCAGGCATATTTTATAAACCAGATGAAAAGTTGTGGACATTAAGTAATAAAGAGTTGAGGTAATTTATCTGGGAGGGAAACAGGGCAAGAGTTTAGTGGAGTAAGTTGAACCTCCCAACAGAAATAGGTGGGTTAGGATTATTTGATTTGAAAGGATATTTTAGAGGTACACATTTAAGGCTCATATACATAACATAAGCAGAAGGTTTTAATTCAAAGTGGAAAGGGATTGTGATGAAGTGGGGGGAGCATCACAAAATAATAGGAAGTGGGGTTCTGGATGCAGATCCTTAAGGAAAATAACAACCACCATCCAGAATATTATATTCATAAAGCTATAGAAAGTATTCTAGGGACTAAACCAAAATGTGGAGAAAGGAAATGTTGTCAATAGGTATGACTGCAAGTAGGAGTATAGAAAACAAGGGGTTGGGTTGGAATTTACTGGAGAAAACTGGGAAAGGAACCAATGTACTGAGAGCAAATAACTACAGAGGGAAAGGAAACAAAGTGGGATGAGACCGAGAAGAATTATGAACTCCATGTTAAAGACTGCATTCCCTATCTGGGACTGATATGAAGGCATAGGCAAAGGGATAGGGCTCTGGATTTTTTAATCAAATCTAAAACAGAAGTTGCTGTTAAAAAGGAAGTACTTTAGTAGACATATAAAATATTACACAACAACTATGAGAATCAAACAGAGGAGTTTAGAAAAGATTGAGAAGAGAGTCTGGAAAAACAATTTACAATGTAATAACTGGAGGGCATATGTATGGATGCCAAGTATGCAACAAAATCCAGAAGGTTTAAGATTTTTGCTTTGTCTACATACATATTTTTATACCCCAAGTATACTTCAAAGATTTTTTCCTCAGATAGATAACAAAAGTTGGGGATGTGATTGGGAATGAAGGAGGTTACTAGCTGGGAAGATTTTTTGGAGGGTGTAATAAGTTGGCAGATTTAAAATAATTACTTACAGAGTACTCTGTCAGAATCACTGGGACAAAGCATCTGAATTACCTAGACAAAGTAAGGCCTTATTAAATTTAATTTTGTTGCCTCCCAAAAAAGCAACTACAAGAAAATTAAAATCAAAATCTAAACCAACTGTATTAGAAGTGCTGAGTGTTCTAAAATAGATAAAAGAACTGGAAGAATGATCTTTAGAAAAGGGAAGGAGCAAATTGCATAGACATAAATGGAATTTGTGGGAACAGGAAGAGTGAGGGCTTAAGGGAAGGCATGATTTGAGTGGTTTATGTAATGTTGGACTGAAAAACAGTTGTTATACAGAAAGAGAAAGTGTACAATGTGTGTAAATGGAACAATGTTATTTTTGTTTCTTTTCTATTAATGTATGTGTACCCATGTCTTAAGTGACATTTTAATAAAGGTATTTAAAAAAATATCTGTCAAAGTATTTTGTAAGGACTTTTTAAAATCTTCCACCTCATTACTTTCATCAAAATATATTCCCAATTACCTTTCTCTCTTCCTCATTACATCTCCAATATTTACTTATTTACCTGAGAAAAAATACTGTGAAGCCTACTACTCAAACACTCCCATGCAAAACTCCTAAACCTTCTGGACTTTGCAAGATACTTGGAAGCCCTACATAATTATTCTCACATTTTCCTTTGTAAATTTATCTTTCTATTCTCTTCTCCCAATCTTTTCTAATGTCATCTGAGTGATTCTTATAGTTATCATGCATAATGTTACATCATCTAATAATTACCCTGTTTTAAAATATCTTTTGTTCTGAACTGGTCCTTTACTTAGCACTACCATATTCCTTTCTATATGCTTATACTCTGCTACTAATCCATGATAGGGAAGACCATCTCTAAACTGCAGTCCAAACCCCTGATCAGCCTCATCCCACTCTGTTTCCCTCCTAAGTTATTTGCTCACAATACCTTCACTCCTTTGCTAACTTCCTCTGGTAAATTCCAGTCTCTTCTTCCCTATTTTCTATACACCAACTTGCAAACATCTCTATAGGTAAAATGTCCGTTCTTCATTCCTGTGCTTCCATAGTTCTTAGGACATTTTTTGGCTTCCTTATGAATATAATATTCAACAACAGTTGTTACTATTTGTCTTAAGAACTTGCATCCAAAATCCCAATTTTTCTATCTCTTGAACTCCCCTCCAATTTCATCATGATTTTCCATTTTGATTTCTAACTTTTGCTTAAGTTACCTACAGTAATGTTCAGTAAGGGGGTAGGATAGTTGTGCCCTCTGGGCCTCTTTTTCTGTTTAAAATCTTTGTTAAATTATCAAATTTTAAACTTGCATTATAGCATCACACACACATTCATAGGAAAGAAAACAAACCGTTTTTCATCATCAAGCACAGCCTATCAAAGAGGAACAATCCCTCTTAATTCTTGCCTGTGACTTTTCCATCCTCCTTATTAACCCTATCCAGGGAATGCAAATTCTAATATTGCCCTATTTAAAACAAATCCTATTTGACTGTACAGAATACCTTCTCTACATCGAGTGGTGTTTTCTTACATGTTGCTACTTTCTGGACTACTATTTATTAATGTGAAATATTTGCCTCCCATTCACAGAACCACACTGATCCATATCTATCAGTTTTGGTAACACCTTTGCCATTACCTTAGCTAATATACAAATAAACACTTTATAATCATGGTTTTAAATCAAAATATGTATGTATATATGAAGTTTATAATTATGGTTTAAAATCAAAATGGGTCTATATGAAGCTGGATCTGAAGGGTCTTTACCACCTTTGGGTAATACAGCCATAACTTGCTTCCAAGATGATTGTACTTAAACCAGCCCACTTTTAAAATATTGTTTAACAAAACCTTCTAGATCGGTAACACTCTTCCCTTCTAACTTCCGAACGTCCTCAGGAATACTATGTATTCTTGGAGACCCCTCCTTGCTGAGTGACTATACATTTCTGTTTTTATTTCACCTCTCACTGTCAATACAATTAAACATTGAGTCTCTTCCTCCTCTAACCTTGGCAAAACTAACTCTTCCACAGATACTTCCTGTATGTGCCTTTTCTTGTTTCCTATTCCTCTACTTGAAACAATTTTTCATAAAATTAATGGAAATATCTGCAATACCTTTACGGGATCTCTGGTTAATTTTCTTGCCACATACCCCTTCAGTCTGGCTACAACTCTCGATTTTCTCTTCCCTAAGTTGTTGAACTCCAGAGCAGTTATCAAAAATAGTTGCTTAACAGCAACTTTTATAAACACCTCCCTATTGCTCAAATACTCCATCATTCTCCCTTTAGCAGTCTGTAGTTGTTCCTCTTCTTGTGAAAGTGTAATTCACCTTGTCATGCAATACTTGAACCTTTGCCAACCCCTCTAAATAATTCCTATTACTTCTTTCCCATATCTTTCTCTCGTATAGCTACCATACTTTAGAATTCCCTTTTCATTTTAAGCCACTCACTAGCTAGGCCTTCTAAAGTAATTTCGATCTTCCCTACCAATTCTCCAGTTGTCCGTTCTTTAGATTCCTTTTTAACAGACAGGCAGGAAAGTACCGATATCTCATTTGCCATCATCACCCTACGCCATGTTAGTTTCTATTGCTGCATGATCTGATATGGTTATTGAGTGAGGCTGAAAGCTCTCAATTAAATACACATTGTCCTGTGAAATATAATTTCTATCCAATCTAGCCCAGTTAATGTACCTTGAGAAATACATAAATTCTGAGTTCCTTCTATTGAATTTACATCTTCCATATCAAATATTCTCAAATAATTCCTTCAGAAATCTACCCTCTTTTGTTATATTTATCTTTATCGTCTAGGTTCCCAGATTCATCCTCACTATTGCAGATCAGTTTCCAGTCCCAACCCATATATAATAATTCTTGATGAAAGCTCACTTCTTCCAAAGTTCTGATAAGCTCCACAACAGTAGTTTTATGTGGAATAAAAATACATGTTAGTGCAATCCTCCTCCCCTAACAGTAACTCCTTAAAACACAAATCTACCCATTAATACCCTGTTTTAAATCTACCCATTAATACCCTGTTTTTCTTTTTCAGTTATAAATGGGCCTCTCTTACAATCACCATTCATACTCCTCTCTTTCATTGTCTGTGATATTCTGTTGAATGTCCAATCTGAAATCCTTTTTTATTTTCAAATTCACATGTTTATTTCTATCAAAGTGCACCTTCTGTAATATTGCCATTTGTACCCTCCACCTCTTAGTATAACTTAATACTCTTGCTTTTTGTCTATACCTGTAAGGTCCATTTCCATTCCATGCCAACACTGACAAAGTAGACATGCTAATAAAAAGCTATTACACCCACATATTATACATGATAATTATTCTGAATATTATGTTTCCATCTTAGAGCTTACATGCTCACACACTAATGACGAGCAGGCTAATCTTGTATGCATTTAATTTTTCTCATCTCTATTTCAATCCATGTAACATTTTCTTGGAATTTTTGCTGCCATAAGAACACCCATGAAACAAACAAAATAAATTAAAAAAAATCCATTCAACTCACAGCAAATACACAAAACTATTCACATTCCTCAAAAAATGAAGTCTGCCCTCTAAATAGGACCAACTGTCCAAAAATTAGCGCATCCCCATGTAATAAGTTTACCCATGTTAATATGCATATTAGAAACTGTGTTCCCAGTTGTTCAGATTGCTCTTATCTTATCTCTATTCCTTTCCAAGTTGTGAACAACTTGAAGGCCTTCAGTAAACATTAACCTTTAGCTCTAAGAAAAAAGTATATTAGCTAGCCTTAAATAAACAAACCAGATTATGTGTGAATGTACTTAATGCTTTGAAGTATTAATGCTGCTAGGTAGATAACTAATTATACAACTTTTCACTTCCCACAGTTTCATAGCAAAGCTTGATCTGTACCTACAGAAGGAATCAAGCTTATAGTGAATTGTAAAAAGTACATACAGAAGACTAATAAGCAGCTTCTGGAATACTTCTAGAATCACCCACCCTTTCCAAAAAGCTAAAGATGAAGCCAAGGCCTTGAAAGAATGGGCCTTGACCCCACCTGGAATAGTTTTGTTATTGTGAATATAATAAAAGGTAATAGCCTCAGACAACCATTTGGAAATAGTCTGTTTTGACATGGGTCGTCCCTTCCTACCTTCACAAGAAATGAACAATTGATCTGAAACATTTAGTTCTGTCAAGATAGTACCAGAGTTGTCTGTGGATATCCAAGACATGGAGTATCCTTTCTCCGTAATTTTTAGGTTCAGGAAAGAAATTGGGGAGATGGACACTTTGGCTTAAAGTAAACTTGGATATTGATTTAGGCAAAAAAAGAAGGATTAATTCTCAAAGAAACTCTGTCCTTATACTTATAGAAAATGACATAGGCTTGACTCACCCTAACAGCTTGCAACTCAGAAACCCTTCTTGCAGAGGTCAGAGTTATACGTAAAACTGTTTTTCATGTTAAGAACTTTCACTAAAACAGAATTAAGACCCCCAAGGCGGGGTTACTAGTTTTCTTGGAGGCCTCATACGCAAAACTACTTTCAAAAACATTTTGACATGATACTGCATTGAAAGAGGAATATCCATGCACAGACATGTTAAAACAGCTGACACCATGATAGAGGAACAAAAAAGGCCATAGGACATTAACTCAAAAAATATTGCAAAACCAGAGAACAACTACCTTTGCAATAGTGCTGGTTATGTTTATATTTTTAATATGTGATGCCCCTGCACTGGCCCAGTAATCAAAGAGCCTCAATCCTCACTACTAGCACCAGTGAGTGACATGCACATTGGGAGGATGACAAGTATACACACAGTAAAGTACAATTTCCCTTAAGAGCACACAGAGATCACAGTTAGTCTGGGGCTGGTTTCTCCCTCTATCTCCAGATGCCCAATAAGACTCCCCATTGGCACAGCTATAGAGTTGAGCCCTTAGCCACGTTTCCAAGCGAAGTCCTCCAAGCACTCTCTCTGTCCAACCAGTGCTTCATGTCCCTGCCCAAGTAGCTCACAAACACACACACACAGACACACACACACACACACACACACACACACACACACACACACACACACACACACACACACACACACACACACACACACACACTTTGAGATTTGATTTATGCACAAACATACACCTGGGAAAGGCTGGCACAGGTTTACCAGTTATGCCGCCTTCTGCCCAGACCATAAGGTAGCTAGCACTGCCACCAGAACCCCTTATCAGCTACTTTAAGGCCTTTCCCAAAGGGTGACCAATCTTACTGTGCAATGTTACTATTATCCAAATGGTAAGTGTGACCATGACCAAGGCTATTTAGGAGTGGTCTATACAGTGTCACCAAATACAAATGCAAGTACACAAAGACCTTAAATATCTCTGAACAAACCAGCCACAATTAAAAGGTTTAAACATATTTAATCATAAATAATAAAAGAACAAGACAATATTCAATATCTCAGCACAGTGACTACAGAGTTCATAATCAAAGGAAATGTTTTAAAACAACATTGCAGGACAGTCTCAGATAAATACAGAAAACATCTAAACTTATCTTTACTATATTCCTATCTATATCCAAGTGAGATCACTGTACTCTAGCTACTGGCAAATGTAGATGAGAAGTGCTGAATGGATGTTTTCAGATCCAAAGACAAATACAAAAAGCTATACAAAATTAAGATGTTTGTTCCAACTAGAAAACCTTTTCCATTTAATATATGATTCTCTTGTAGCAGGCTTTTTTGCCTCCATTAGCACTTGCTGCATGACCTCAGTAAACAGATGCCTGAAAGGAATTAAGTCCCCATCATCGAGGCAGTCAACTGAAGATGACTGATGTTGGGGTGTATCAAACAACCTTTTCTTTTGTGAGTAGATTCACTTAGTGAGGAAGCTTGTGGTAAATGCCCCTGGCCATTTCCAAAAGAAGGGATAACCACGGTTGCCTAGGTCAGAACAGACTCACCACAATGATCTTATGGGATTTCCTTCTGAATCTTCAGAAGTACCTTAGATATTAGTGGAAAAGCATATAGGAAAATTCTTGACCAAGGAAAGGAAAAGGCATCTGTCTTACAGGCCTTCTTGCAGGGAGTTCTGCAACATAATCTTTCCAGTTGATTGCTCAGAATGGAGGCAAAGAGGTCTACTTGAGGAACACTCCACAGAGGGATCAAATATTGGAAGACCTACCTCAAATCTAGTTTCCATTCATGGGGGTCTGTCCTGATCTTACTCACTCAGCTTGTCTGCCACACAGTTTTGCTCTGACAAAATGTAGGATGCCTGTAGAGTGAGATTGTGCTGTGAAGCTATATCCCAAGCTAATTCGGCTAGTCTACAGAGGAGGTACAACCTGGTTTTCCCTTGCTTGTTCATGTACCATACGACTGCAGTATTGCCTGTAACCCCTTTAAGAGTTCCTAGGGTCCAAAGATGGTTTGGAAAGTTGAGTGCCTTGATTAGGGTAAGTATCGCCTTGATATATATATATATATATATATATATATATATATATATATATATATATATATATGTGTGTGTGTGTGTGTGTGTGTGTGTATATGTATATATATATATATATATATATATATATATATATATATATATATATAAATATATATATATATATATATGAACTTGCCTTTGTCCTTGGTGTCCTACACCCCCCTACACTTTTATTGCTTTGAAACTGCCCCCCAGGCAAAGTCTGAAGCATCTGTGGTAAGAATAGGAGACTTAAGGATATCTGTTGTCTCCACCAATGATTTCTCTCGACAAACCCAAACACTGGAATTTGAAAAGATGAAGGGTGTTGATACTGAGATGAAAGAAATTTCAGATACCACTGTATCTTTCTCAAGTGGAGTCTTGGCAAGGCTATCATGAGGATCATATATGCTATGAGGTTGAAAATCCTGAAGTATTCCCTCACGCTGACAGAAGTCTGTGTGTAAAACCTTGTTTGTTTTTTTTTTGTTTTTTCCCAAAAAAAAAACTCTCACTCAAGAGTTTCCTAACACTTTGAAAAAAGACTCTGCAAAGACAAGCAAGTCATCTAAATATGGAAAACTGTGGATATCCTGTAGACTGCAATGAGCTATAACCGGAGCTAGACACTTTGCGAACACACTTGGTGCAGTGGAGAGTCCAAAGGGTAAGGCACAGAACTGTTAATGTGATCCAGATACACAAAACCTAAAGAAACATCTTAAGTCTTGATGAATACGGAAGTGATGATAAGCACCATTTAAGTCTACTGTTACCAGGAAAATTGAAAGAGGAAGAAGAAATAACATTTTGGGAAGTGACATCATTTTGAATTTCAGCACTATCTAAAACAGACTTTGGAAAGAAAGATCCAGAACTGATCTTCAATCATTTTCTTTCTTTCTTTGGCACTACAAACATCCTTGAATAAAACCCTTCCTCACCCGAGAAGGAGGAACTGGTTCCATCACTCCTTGGTACAGCATGTGATAAAGAAGAGGTGGAAACAAAAGATGTCGGAACCAGAGGATGAGTAACGACCCCTTGGAAATTTAGGAATTTGTTTGTACAGCCATCTGCAATCTTGATGAATGATTTTCAGAACCCAATTAGACCTTCTGGAAAGAAAGGGCCCCAGTTGGAGGGGATCACAAGATCTTTTGAACAGTCATTCAGACTTGTTGGGACAGTCCTTGGTTTTGGGACGTTCAAGACTTCTTTTTGAACACATTTGCCATTTCTTCTTAAATATCTGTTTACCTAAATTTTGTTGAGGCTGTTTATTCTGTTTTTTTTTTTTTTTGCCAAAACTGAATGGGGAGATAGAAAATCACTTGGGCAATTTGGAAAAGGAAGGCTGAAAAATCTGAGAGATTCCCTGGATCAGCTTGCCTCTTGCATCACACTTTTTCATCACCTTTGCAGCAGAAGGATCAAACACTAAATTGCTATCCAAGGAAGAATTTAAAATCTCATTTTTATCATCAGCTGGGTGGTTCTGAGAATGTTGCCATGCAAACTTCCTCAAAACAGAACCGATGGTCCTAACCATGGATGAAATATCAACAGAGCTATACACACATACTGCAAACATTGAATACTGACCTGTGCAATAGAAGAAACTAAGCTATTTAAAGCAGATTTTTTCTTACACAAAAAAGTGCAGATAAAACATTCCTCATACTTTCACAGTTTGTCATAAAGAACTTCAACATATGAGCCTGACAATTCAAAATTTTGATCATCAAAAGTGCAGAAGTATAACTTTTTCCCCATATCTGTCAATAATTATCAGCAGTGGGATCAACTAAAGCTAGGTCTGGCTTGGGAACAGTGTAGTAAAATTTAAAAGACCAAGGAAATTTATACATCCTATCTGCCTTTTAAGGGGAGCTGGCAGACTATCAGGAAAACTGAAGGCCGTAACACATCCTCTAAACCAGACAGAATACAAGGAATGAGTGTGGGTTTTGGAAAACCCTTCTGTAACAACTCACAGTATTTTCTGAGACTGAGAAACATCACTTATTTTCTACAGAAAACACTGGCACTTTGTTGAAATAGTCCAGAGAAAGAGAATCCCCACGGGAAAAATCAGAAACTAAGCTTTCCTCTAAGTCTGGATCAGTAAGCTGAGGAAAACCCCCTGTATCCATCCTGACATCCTCCTGTTCAGATTCAGAGTCTTGAATCTTTTCAGGAAAAGAGGAACCCCTCTTTCTTTTACCAGAAACTACTTTATACAAAGGATCAATAGCCTGAATTAAACCCTGAAATTGACCCAGTAAACTACCCCTATCCAAAGAAATTTGAGGAGTAAATACATACTTGGTTTTCTGCTTTTTTTTGACAGGAAGAATGAGGCCAAGCATGTTATTAATGGCTTTTGCTGCTTCCCTAGGGATGGGCACAGCATTCTGACCCAAAAGGGAAACCTTCCCTGTTTCCTCTCCCAGGACTGACCAGAGTGTCTCTCCTTTGCCCAAGGAGGGGACATCAACAGCCGCAGAGCATGGGTGACTAACCCCTAATCCATAGTGGCTGTAGGTGCTACACCATAGGGATCCAGGGTAGAAGATGAGAGGTCTGAGGTACAATTAATGACCACAGCAGAAATCCCATCTGCGACTGGGCTGAGGCAAATTGCTTGCTGTGGTATCAAAAGCTGGTTAGTTATTTATTTATTTATTTTTTGTGACTGGAAGGAGGACAGACCATGGGACCAGTAGTCTGTGTCATGATCAAGCCAAAAATGGTGCCTCTTTAATGGGGAAGACAAACATCAATTGCCGGTAAACACTACCAGTCCACAAAAGTATTTTTTTGACAGAAAAAAATAAACCACAGCAAAAATCACTTTAAAAGACTATTCCATCCTCACAAAAGAAAAAGAAACACGTCTCCACAGAAAAAAATGTATTCAGTTACTTTACACTACTTTTAAACTGACAGAAAAAAAAGAGTGCTCCACTTAACAGCACATTACAGTCTCAAGACAGTCCATTAAAAAGCAACACTCCTATATTTAAAATAACTTTCCTGAAAAAGAAAGTAATAAAATATTAACAAAATAAATAAAATGGAATTTTTTTTCTCCAAAGAAAACTTATCTGCCCTACCCATAAAGGAGAGCACAAGCTGACCATCAATCCTCAAAATCATCAGAGGAGTGTACTCTTCAGCGGCATCCAAACTTGTCTTTTAGTCAGCTCAACACGAGCTGCCTGACAGTTTGGAATCGTGGAAGATGCCCTGAAGCTTTGGAAGCTGGATGGCTCTTATAGCCTTGGCAGATATAGCCCATACAGCTATGGCTACTGTAGCAATGATCAACATGAGGATCATCATGGTAGCAGCTGTATCCCCCTGGACTTCCTAGTCTCAGGCATCTGGAGAATGTTCTTTTCACGGTTAAAGAAATTAACTCACACTTCAGGGCTACCTTCCCCAGGGTAGGATCCCTAAACAGATGGACAGTATGTTGGCAGTCTGGTACATCAACAAACAAAGGGGAGACCCAGTTGTACTCATATGCTTTCACATTTTTCAGTGTTTAACAGTTCACTAGCTAATTCTCCCTGGGCTCTGTTAACGAGAGATGTAATTAACATCTACATGGTGTGGAATGTTACATCTCTAGCAGCCTACATATATCCCTGTATTCTAAAGAAGTGCCTGAAAAATCAACTTAAAAAAAGCTTAAGATAAACAAATGTAAATATTCTTTAAACAATAAAAAAACTACTAAAACTGTACAGATAGCAATGTTATCAGTAAAAAGTATTACAGTGATCATTGATAACAGCTGGTGTATTCACAACCTTAACATAAATACTATAATACATTATAATGAACACAAACCCAGAATTATATTTTTTGCTAAACTTTCACAAATTGTCATATCTTGGAAACTGTACAACCTAGACGTATATTGTTAGAACACTTTTGTTAACAAGACAACCTTTCGCATGACAGCAAGAACTTCCTGAGTGCATGTTTATTGATACATTTACAAAAACATGAAAACATATGTTTAAAAGTATAATTAGCAATGTAAATAACACTGAATATCTCTGAAGATGTGCAACTTATAGTGCAAATATCAATGCCAGTTGTCACCATCACCTAAGGTTTCACCTGATGCCACGCAATAATTTGCAAGCCATTTGGATAAGTACATATGGAAATATTGCTTATTTTTATAATAGAGCTAGCAATATCTCCAGTACACCACAGTATAAATGGGCATTGACAATGAATTTTCTTATCTTCCACCATGACCCCTCAAGTAGCATGTAGGCCTTTCAGTCATGAAAATATGAATATATATAAGGAAACATGAATAAGTGGTAAACTGATTAGTTTATCTACGGCAAGATATCATAGATTAACAATCTTAAAAATTTTTTTTTGTTAATATCTCCTTGGTCTTTCTATTACGGCCTATTAGAAGCTGGTAAGTCACTCAGTTAAAAGAGGAAAGACCCAAAAAAGGTCTGGATACCATAAGGAAAGTACAGTTTTATACACTTACCATAAATGTAGATGTTCAAGTGTATTCACTGTTGCAGTCATCATATTTAGGTTATCTGCTTGCAGGTAACCCTCAGCCGGCCTGAATACCAGATTCTTCGTATTTCTAAGTCGGATGCTGTCGCTTCTTCCATGACTTCAGGTTGTCAGGGGTATAAAACATGCAGCCGACGCCATTACATCAGTTTTTCTTGCCCCAGATGTCAGGTGCCCCCACAATAGGAAGCAATTATATGGTATGAAACACCCTCAACAAAAAGCAAATATACATGATATAATATATGCCAAACAAGAAGGAAAGGTAGAGCCAAGAAAAGTCAGGGAGCTGGAGGGAGGGTAACCAGGACTGCAACAGTGAATACACTGGAACATCTACATTTATGGTAAGTGTACACAACTGTACTATGTTCTTCATGTTTCACTGATGCAGTCATCACATTTGGGTTGATTCCCAAAGCTAAGGAAAGGTGGAGGCAGTTAAGAGAAAGACAGGCCCTTGTGGAGCATCTCTGTTAAATAATCTAGAATATGAGGTAAACTGGGCACCGTTGTGCCCATCCCCTGAGCCTGGCTCCAGGAACAGTATCTTTTCCACTTTTCTGAATAGGATTTTCTAGTACTAGGCCTCCTTGTGAGTTCAGGGAATTAGCCAGGCTGCAAGGTTCAGGGTTTGCAGCTGAGGGTGCAGAACCTGGCCCGCCTGTTGGGACAGCAAAGAAGGGGTCTGAGGCAGGTGCCACTGTTGCAGCAATGTCAGACTGCAGAAAAGGGGATACCAGTGCTGGCATGGCCAGTCTGGGGAAATCAGTAATGTCCTTGGCTTGTCCTGCTTGATCTTTAGTAGAACCTTCGAGAGGAGAGGCAGACGGTGAAAGGCATAAATTGAGAGGCTTTCCCAGGTAAATGACAGGGCATCCACTTTTCAAGCTTGACTGTGGGGAGTTCTGGTGCAGAATTTGTTCAAATGGTAGTTCTGAGGGAGGCAAAGAGGTCTACCTCTGGTGTCCCCTATTTGTTCCTCAAGAGCTTGAATATTTTGGGTTCTAGTTTCCATTTGTGTGGGTCCATGAGATTTCTGCTTAAGTCGTCTGCCAATGAATTTAGTTTGCCTGGCAGCAATTGAGCTTGCAGGTTCACTTGGTAGCTCAAGGCTGTGTTCCACAGAGCCATGTCTAGCCTGCAGAGTGGGTAGGAATGGGTTCCCTCCTGCTTGTTTATGTATCACATAACTGTGGTGTTGTCTGTCTTTACCAACAGTTGTCCTGGAAGAATACGGTAATTGAAGGCTGTCAGAGCATTCTGTACAGCTAACATTTCTTTTTGATAGATATGCAGGTGCATCTGTCTTGGGTTCTATTTGCCCTGAATGCACTGCCCTGCCATGTGAGCCCCCCATGCATAGTCTGATGCATCTGTTGTTAGGGTTTGGGCGGCAGGTGTAGAGTGAAAGGGAGTCCCTTGTTGTGGTAGCAGGCCTCTGTCCACCAAAGGAACTCTGCTCTTAGACAAGAAATGATAGGAATCATTGTTTCCAGGTCCTCAGAATGCTGATACCATTGAAGATTCCTCATATGCAGTCTTGCATATGGAATTAACAGAATGCAAGAGGCCATGAACCCCAGGGCTTGCAGGATTTTCCTTGCAGACAGCTGGGTTTTGTGGCCAGGAGGTTGAAGTAGGTTGTCAAACAAACTTGTTTCTCTGGAGTGAGGAATGCCATCTGGGAAGTTGTGTTCAAGCTTGTTCCCAGGAATACAATCTGTTGGCAGGGTACTAGGTGTGATTTCTTCTCATTGATGGTGTACCCCAGTGAGGTTAGAAGTCTCTACAAATGCCAGGTGTTGTAATAGCAAGTCCTGACTTTCTGCCTGAATCAGGCAATCGTCCAAGTATGGGTAAATCTGAATATTTCTCTGCCTGCAAAATGCAATGGCTGGAGCTAGGCACTTTGAATACCCTGGTTGCAGTAGATAAGCCAAAGGGAAGTGTAGAGAACTGATAGTACATGAAGCCTGCCCTGAAAAGTAGGTATTGTCTGCAGGATTCCCTTATTGGGATGTGCAGGTAAGCTTCTTTTAAGTCTAGGGTTGCCAGCCAGGCATACTTGGCTAGCATAGGAAGAAGCTGTTGAAGAGTTAGCATTTTGAATTTTGGAATCACGAGAAAGGTGTTGAGAATAGATAAGTCCAGGATAGGACGTCAGGAGTTTTCTTTTCTGGAAACCAGGAACAGTCTTGAATAAAAACCTTGTCCCCTTTGTTCTGCTGGGACACGTTGAATAGCCCTGATACTGAGGAGAGAGAGTACTTGTTTTTGGGCCTCCGCCCACTGATTTGGGGGAAGGTTTGGCCATCCACTTGGGGTTGGGAGTGAGTGGAAGTGGAATCTGTATCCTAGGGAAACTATGTTTAAAACCCATTTGTCCTGGGTAATGAGTTCCCAGTTTTTTGCATGCAGGGCGAGCTTTCCTCCTAAGGGGGCAAGTAGTTGAGCAGGCTTGGAAGAGTTAAGGATAAGTCATTGTGGCGTTTTTCCATAGGGGGTGGCTTACTACTCCCTGCTTTGGAAGTGGGAGCCCCCCACTGCTTAGATCTGTGCATAGCCTGAGACTGAAGTCTTGGTGGTCTGCTGCTCCTGGGTTTGGACTGAGAAGGCCTGGAAGGGACTGGAAAATACCAGTTCTTTGAAGGCCAATGCCTACTGAATCTAGGAGACTGTACTTGTAAGAAATGCTAACAGTTTGCATAGATTTAGCTTTCTCCTCCATCCTTTTGAGGACTTCTGCTTTGTTGCCAAAAAGGTGGTCTTGGTTTACGGGTGCATCCAGCAATTTAGCTTCAATATGATCTGGCAAGTTTTGTTCCTTAAGCCAAACATGCCTTCTAAGTACAGACCCAGTGACAGCATCCCTGCAAGATGCTTCTAAAGCATCAAAACCACATTGCAAAGTATGTTTACCAACTTGTTCAGCAGAACGCATTAACTCTTGCAAGTCTTTGTGTTCATCACAGTCATGAATCAACATAATTTTCTGTTTAAGTAGTCCCATAATATGCTGCTGATACTTTAACATATGAAACTGGCAATTTAAAGCCCTAATGGCGAAAGTAGCAGAAGTGTATACCTTCTTACCCCATCTGTCTAAAGCTCTAGAGTCCCTATCAGAAGGGGTAGGATTTTTGGCAGTAGTAGCCTTAATGACTTTTGGTCCTTGGGAAATGGTCTCTGGATCTGCAGTAGGACTCTTGAAGAGGAATTTGTGAGTCAGGTACTCTGTAGTACCTCTGTCAGGTTTCCTGGGAGCTGGAGGCAAAGTGTCTGGGGTAAGGCTGGATTCCAAGAAAACATCATCTACAATCTCCAGAACAGGAGGGATAGCTAGAGGCCTGTGTTGAGGCAGGAGTAAGAACTCCCTAAGTCTCTTTTTGAACTCAGAGTAGCCCTGGCTTTCCCAGTGGAAATGCTCCCTAAGGGTATGCAAGGTTTCACCAAAAGAAAAATCTTCTGGAGGGGAGGCAGAGGGAATGGAATCCTCTGCATCAGAATCCTCATAAGTAGATAAGGGTAAATCCTGGTAGTCAGAAGGAACAGAGATATCAAGATTCCTTGTCAGAAGAATCAGAAAGAAAATCAGTTCTAGATCTCTTAGAGGGGGAATGCTGGCTTCCTCTAATTAAGGTAATACGGTCTTCAGCCATTCTAATCATTTGTTTTTGAGGCATATGGATCTGAGAATGCAGTTTGGTCATCGGCTTTCTAGGCGTAGTGCGAGCTTTAGGCCTCAGGAATTCGGTATTCTTATCTTGAAACAAAGTCGTCGGTTTAATATGAAAATCGGTAGGCCTGAATACACCCTCAGAAGCTGGTACCTGCACAGCAGCTCCAGACCCATCCAAGGTGGAGACATCCGCAGGTTCCATAGTTGAAGAAGCATCTTGCGGCATACCGGATTCCAAATGGGTGTCAGTAGAGGCCTGCAAATCTGTAGTAGTGGGTATCAGGGGCTGCGAAAGCGCCTCACTGAGTACCGGCAGACTGGCGACTACCTTAACGGAAGCATCGTCGGCAGTTTTGGATCTATGCAGTTTGTCTCTGTCTTTATCCTTAAGATCGGTAGTCGGATGGCTTAACAAAGCCATTTCAGAGTACGGACATCGAGAACGAAAGTATTTAGCTACAAAAATAGCCTGATGACGAATAGTATGGGCGTTGAACAAGGCACACAACTGACAGCAAGGGACGTCATGGTCTGGGCCTAAACAGGTGATGCAGTAAGAATGAAAATCTCTATGAGGTATTTGTTTTCCACAAGCAAGACAATTATTTTTATTTTATTTTATTTTACATTTGTTGATTTTTCTGTTAATTGTGTTAATTAATGTTAATTTTCTAAATTAATAAAAAATTATTAATTTTTTCTAACATCGGTTAGAACAAGAAAACAGGATCCCCATTGGGGTACTTATCTTTTTGAAGACTTCAGGTCTGAAACTCGAAAATGAAAATTTCAGGAGTCGGTCGACCGGCACTTGTGAACTGCTTCTGCTTTGGGCACCGCAGGGCAAGAAAGACTGATGTAATTGCGTCAGCTGCATGTTTTATACCCGACGACCTGACGTAATGGAAGAAGCGACAGCATCCGACGCAGAAATCCAAAGACTCAGGTATTCAGGCCAGCTGAGGGCTACCTGCAGGCAGATAACCTAAATGTGATGACTGCAACAGTGAAACATGGGTGCTAACTGCAAGTACAAGAAAAGCTCTGTATATGTCATATGTCTTGTATCAGTTCTGTACAGAGCTACATGGCCAAAATATAAACAATCTCCTACATTTATCAGCACTTCAAAGTTCTTGTGAACATGCACTACACTTAACCGGTTTCTTTATATTAGCACTGTCTTCTTTTGGTTCTGGTTATGCTCAGACTGAAGGGTTTCCACTAGTTCAATTGCTGTAGCCCACTTCACTTCCCTCCCACTGCCAACGTCCTGAACCCCTCCCAAGATCATTACTCAGCATTCTCTTCCCCCTTCTGCTTGCATCAGAAAAGGTAGACCACAATCTACACAACTACAAATGTTACACACTTCACAATAACAAACCCTATCCACATTCCAAATCATACTCTCATGATGCACAACTAATGACCAAAGTCCACATCACACATAACAGACACATCTGTACTCAAACACATGCTGCAAACCACACTGCTCTTATTTACTACAATACATAACAACATTAGAGACATATACATGCTATCAGAAACCACTCCAACCCTCCGTCTATGACCTCCATTCCCTATGCACACAATGTCCCAACCACTAGCACAATATTCAACTTGACCACAAAAACACAGACCCCCCCCCATCACTCTACCTCCATAGAAGTTTGTCACTCTAATAAATGCAGTAAAACTCCTCAAAAGAATGTATAGCCTAACACCCATTCTTTTCACTGTACTCATCAAAAGTAATAGTTTAACCAACCCTGTCCCACTACATCTCTTGTCTTCTACTGCTGTCTTTCAACTTTACCTGGTTTAGGGGTCGCCACAGCGGAACTCCGGTCCGCTAATGATTGGCAGTAGATTTTGATGAACGCCAAGGTGCCAGCTCGACGTTCAACCTTCAACGAAGGCAGGCCCATTTACGAATGTCTTTCGAATGCTCACCCAACTGTGGGGAGGACATGCAGACTCCACATAGAAGGCACTCCCCGCACTCCAGCCGAGAATCGAACGGGAGAACCTCTTGCTGTGAGGCAACAACACTACTGCTGCACCACCGCAGATGTCACAGCTCTTGTCTTCTACTAAATTCACCATATCTTTGCAACAAAACAGAAGAGAGTTCACACACACTTTAAAATGCACAGCCTTAACATACTAGCTCTTAAGTCGTCTTCTTCTTCTTTCGGCTTTTCTCGGTAAGGGGTCGTCACAGCGGATCACCTGTCTGCTCATGACTGGCAGTGGAGTTTAACAATGTCAAGTTGGCAGCCGGCGCCCAACCTTCCACAGAAGGCACACACATGCACACACTCACACCTAGGGCCAATTTAGTGTGTCCAATCAACCTACAGCATGTCTTTGGGATGTGGGAGGAAACCAGAGCACCTGGAGGAAACCCACGCGACCACAGGGAGGACATGCAGACTCCGCACAGAAGGCACCCCAGCTGAGGATCGAACCGGAGAACCTCTTGCTGTGAGGCAGCAACACTAACTGCTGCACCACCGTGGCCGCCCAATACTAGGTCTTAAGTAAAGGATAAAAAAGACAGCCTATTATCTTTTCTCTCTCACTATAATTTATTTATTGCATTTGTTTACTGAAAAAGTCTGACTGGGCAAGAAAGCCCTTTTCAGCGGAGGCCCGGGGAGACAAGCTCCACACAAATTTACAGTGATTACTTGAATTGAGATTAGCATTTATAGCAGATAACACAACACAATGACAACATGGGAAACACAATAGGACTATAAATTCGAGAACAACACTAGTGTACAAAAGTAGTGTAGAATAACCTAGCAATGCAAATAAGCAGATACAATAAGCTATTATACACACGTTTGTTTTTGTGTAACACTTTGTCAAAGGAAGTGATAGATTAGTTGTGCATTTTATAACTAGAAAAATTTAGGAGGTTCCCGGAATATAATAACATCAAAACAGTAGGCTAGCAGTGGTCAGGGATTATCAAATACATGGGAAGGATACAACAGGTAATTAGGAGTGGTTAGTGACAGGAGACGGACTTTAAGATGGTAATGCAGTTTAAATAGTGTAGCTAGGTAGCCGACATAGGAGAATGTAAATCTGGCAGTTGGCTTAGAAGATTAAAGAACTGTTAATGAGCTGTTTCTTGTGGTCCAGTGGTGCTAGGTTTGATTCCCTCAGTCTCCACTGCCCAACTGTTTGACTCATAGCAAATCCCTTAACCTGTCATCATTCCTGGGATGAGTGTAAAAAAGGTCAGTGAAGATCAATGCTCTACCGTGGAAAATAAATATAAATAAAATAAAATAAGGTTGGTTAATTGGGAAGATTAAGCTGTAGTGGGAACAGCGACATGGACACGTTTACATGTATTGGCCTTAGCCAGGGGTGATACAGCAGTAGAGCTCATAGGTGTGCAAGGTGCTGCTTCAGCTCAGATTTGAAATATTTTAAGTTCATGTCTTGCCTTAAGCAGGAAGGAAAAGACTTCCATTTGTCTGAGATGCAGTTGTAATACGAGTTGCTTGCTGTACTGTTTAGTTTAGTTATACTAAGTAACATTTTACCACAATACTGCAAGTGTCTGTGAGAGGAATACTGTTCCAGTTTGTAGAGTAGTTTATGGATTATAAGTAATTGAGAGCATATGAGGACACGAGAAAGTTCAAGCCAATTTAACTCTTTCAGAGCCAGATAGTGGTGGGTTCTATTTGGTATGGAACAGGTAAATTTGGCTACTTTATTATAGCATTGTTGCAGTCTCAGTGATACTGAGGAAGACAAACTTGTAAGACTAGGAGAAGCATACAGTAGGGTTGGTAGGAAACAGGTTGGGGCAATGTTGCTTCTAACACTGTCAGTGAGGAACGGTTTTGCTATGTACAGGCTGCCCGGTTTCTGGTGCGTCTTTTTTATCACTAGTGTGATCTGCTGGTCAGATTTAAACTGGCCATCTATGGTGACTGAGTAGTTTAGTATGATGGTCTAATTTTATTTTTATATCACTTATTAAGGTAATGGTGGAGATCTATTTTTCTGCAGCATATTGTTTTTGTGTGAACAGTATTAATTTAGTTTTTTTGGGGTTTAGGAGAAGGTGAGAGACAGTAAGCCAGTTTTCTATGGAGAAGAATGATAGCTGGCTATTTTACTATAACTCAGTCAGCTTTTTAGATATACAAGTATGGAGTCATCTGTTCACTGTATGATTCTGGCATGTCAGGAAGCAGTGTGCACGTCATTGATACACAGTTTGAACAAGAGTCAGCCTAATATGGATCCTAGATCCTAGGGGGACTCTAGAGGAGTGTAGGTATGGTGAGTATTCATTTTGCCATTCTACAGCTTGCTGCCTGCCCGAGACGTGACCGTCAAACCAGTGTAAAGTGGTATTAGCCAGGTGTGAGGAGGGCAGTTTGCATATCTTTTGATGGTTGATTGCACTGAATGCTTTTGATAAGTCCAGAAAAACTGTGGAGATAAAGCATTTTGGATTTCTGTTTTGATTGATTGCATTCAGTAATGCTGTAGTAGTACAGTAGTTGAGTCAGAACCCGTGTTGGGTAGGGATTAGGAAGTTATGTGCAAGGATGAAATTTAGTAGCTGAGAGTGCATACACTTCTCTATGATTTTTGATGCAGGTGAGACAATAGCATTCGGTCTGTTAGTCAGAGATTTCTGTAGAAGGGCAGCCTTTTATGTAGTAGTATAACAACGGATTTTTAACAGAGTTGTCACTGATCGAGCAATTTATTTGTATTGACAAAGGGTATGCTACTGCACTGGAAGTTATGTGGAGGTATTCTGGAGGCAGGTTATGTATTTTATAATGATAAATGTGTGGAGTAGTGTGAATGAAAAGTGTTTTCCAGATATTGGTTATAGAACTGGGTGTGTCAGGTTAGGAGTGTTATTTGGCTGCAGTAAGGCTGAGACTGACTGTAGAAAATGATTAAACAGATTAGCTATATATTATACTATTGCTTGGGGGGAGTGCATGACTCTGCCAGGGTTTAGTAGATTTCTTACTGAAGTCCAGAAAAGCTTAGGATTAGGTTGGTGCTTAGTCTGCTGTTTGGTACAGAAGTTTTTTTTTTTGTCAAATCTAATCTTACATTTGACATGTGTTTTTTAGTTGTCTTAAATTGTTGCAGGTTAGCAGCTCTATTGTGTTGCCATGGTTTCTAGGACTTGTCCCTTGCCCTCATTAGCTATTTGGTATTTCTGGACAAACAAGGGGCTGGGTTAGACTTAACTCTTAATTATGGCTGCGGCATATTTGTTGAGCATATTTAGAGATATATTACTAAATTCTGTGACAGGATCACCTATTGGTAGGTATATTGCTTTTTGGGTTAGTTGTAAGTATCCAATCTACGGTAGATTCTCTAGCAGTATTCAGGTTATACATTGAGGGATTATTGATAAGTTGTGTGAAATTATAAAATTTGAATGGCACTAGTGGCATTTTCAGAGCTGACTGAGTCAATGGATTTTATCATCATCTAGTATTGTAGTTTCAAGGGTATTGCTGGTAGATAACCACCTTAGGATGTCTTCTAGAGTAATCCTAGACGCTAGAAACAGCTCAAGAAATGGTAGTGGAACCTTCCTACTCTATATAAAATTAATCTAAATATCCAACTCATATCCTGCGGTGGTGGTGCTGCGGTAGCTTTGTCGCCTCACAGTAAGACGTTGCCCTGTTTGATTCTCAGCTAGAGCGTCTTGTGTGTGGAGACATGCGTGAATGGGCATACCTTTGTTGAAGGTTGTGCGTCAGGGCTGGCAACTCAGCATGTAAAAATCTACTGCCAATCATTAGTGGACTGGAGTTCCGCTGTGGCGACCCCTAACCGGGAAAAGCCGAAAGACACAACATCAAACTCATATCCTAAGCTAAGACATTGCCACTGTCCTTAACTGGCTTCTTCTACAAATTATCACAAAAACAAAACAGCAGCAAAAAAAAAAAACTCTTCACTTCTCAGTTGCCTATCTCCCTCCTTCTTCCAGACATAGTAAATTCCTACCCAAATAGGAAACAAAAGCAGCTACACCACTTTATGTGACTTATGCTTCACTTCATCCAGTATGACTTCATCGAAATTCTGCTAAATTTCAACCTTAAATAATTCCTGGAAGAGCCTACATAACCTAACCTCATCACTAACAATCTCTATCGTTTTGAGCTAATCATCACCAACAATCCCAGTCTAATGTAAAACATTACCATTCACCAACCTTCTTTTAGTGATCATTTTTTGTACAATAAACTTCACAATACATACCCCATGGCACAAAGTCCTCTCCAAATTAATCTCATTAAGGCCAAAGACATATTCAGATATCAAAAGATCATCCCTTTTTAAAACAGATGTTCTTTTGCATTAAATATATACAACCCTCAGTGTGGCACACAAAGTCTCATCAATGCACTCCTATCCCTCCAGGACATATTCTTCCCTATAATTCTCAACTCTACAAGCCAAAAAGAAATGACTGGGTAACTCCTGAATTAAAAATCCTTTTTAAAACTTAGAGATGATGCATGGCAGGCATGGAAAACAAACCCATCCCTCTAGCAATAGGCAACAATATATCAGGGTCAGAAATCTCACAAAACAAACAATATGTTTGTACAAAAGCCAACATGTAAAAACATTCCAAAAATCCTTGGCAAAAACTTTGGGCAGGTATAAATACGCTTCTTCACCCAGGTAAATCTACCACCCCTACCTCCTCAACTTCTATCGAAAAATCTCCAGTTGAGGTTGCCAATACCTTCAATAGCTTCTTCACAGAAACTATCCGGCATCTAGCTAGTCAATTATTCCCCAGCTGCACAAATTCAATTGTTACTACACCCAGTGCCCAAATTACCTTTAACTTTCAACCAGTCTCAACATCATTTATCTGAAAACTAATTAAAAAATTAAAACCAACTACCCTATTGGCTGACCTCCTCCCAGCAGAGTATTTACAAAAATCAGCCAATGTTGTAGCTTATCCAATATGAATCCTGATCAGTAGAACTATATCTGAAACTTCCATCCCCTCCATCTGGAAGACAGCCCATTTTATCCCACTCCAATAAAGGAGGCAGCTCCTCTGAGCTCTCTAATTATAGACCAATAGCTATCCTGTCTCCACTTGCCAAAATTATGGAGAAATGCATATGCAGACAACTCCTGAACTATCTTCTCATGAACAATCTCCTGACAAATTCCCAACATGGGTTTACACCATGCCATAGCACCACCACTGTCCTTCTCTCATTCACTAACACTAAAAATCAGAACTGAAACAATAATACACTTTCCTCAGTCATCTTCTTAGACCTTTCCAAGGCCTTCAACATGGTAAACCACCAAATACTTATACAAACACTGGAAATCATTCCCCTAGACACCCAGGCTATCCAATGGTTCCAATCTTACCCAAGTGGTAGACAACAGGCAGTTCTGTGTAAGGACAACCTATCCACCCTGCTACCCTTCACTCTAGGAGTCCTCCAAGGCTCCATCTTAGGATCCCTTCCATTTTCTACATTTATAAATGACCTGCACAATGTCATCCCAGAGGCTACCTGCATTCAATATGCGGATGACTCGACTCTAATATGCTCTGCCAAATCCCCAACAGAACTGCAGTCTTTATCCCAAAAAACTTTTAACGTGGTTGAAAACTGGCTTCTTAATTGCCATCTTATATTAAATGCCAACAAACTAAGCTTCTGCTTTTCTCTCCATCTCAAAGGACCTTTACCATAAAATCTAACAACGGCACCATTATTTCACCAGACCCTGCTACCAAGCTCCTAGGTGTAATAGTTGACAATAACCTTAAGTTTGACTTGTATATTAACCATAAAATTAAAACAGTTAATAAAAAACGTGGCTCTCTATACAAGATTAAACCCTTCCTAACTCCCCTAGCTAAGACTGTTACTGTCCGCACACACCTACTCTCTACCCTCTTCTATGCCTCCTCCTTACTCACAAACTTGAGTAAACCCGACTTGAACAAATTCACTAGCTGCTATAATCATGCTGCTAGATTTGCCACTGGTACAGCCTATAGAACCCACCACTGTCTAAATCTTAATCTTCTAGGGTGGCTTGAACTACCTAATCTACTTAATGTCAATCAACTAGTAATTGCCCATAAGGCTCTCTACCAGTCCGAATACACGCCTGTTCTTAAAAGCCTTATCACCCCCTACCAGAACCTCAAGACACTCCGATCCTCTAACAAAATGTTAGTTTACACTCTCAAAACTAACAACGCAGATGGGGATGCTCTGTAGGCAAAACATGGAACTCACTCCTTGATGACCTAACATCAGAACCCTCTTTATCCCAAGTCAAGAAAAATCTTTTACTATACTTTAACACACGGTGGATATGTCCTTGCTTTACCCCCAATTAACTTTTACTCACTCAACTGTATGCCTAATGAGGACTTCCTGTCTCTAAGTGACTATATCCTAGTTGTTTGGTTAATAATCTAATAACTTTGTATTAATTTGTGTGACATAGTTATGTTTTGATCCTTGTAATGAATGCAATTCTGTTTGGAAATTGTAAAACCTGATTTATCTGTATATATAAAATAGTATTTTGTAGTATGTATGTAGTTTGGAGCTTTTCTCCCTGGGCCTCTGCTGAAAATGGACATGTATCCAGTCGGACTATCCCGGTCAACAAATGTAATATAAAATAAATAAATAAAACACCAAAACAGTTCTGGAGAGAAGCAAACAGACTCACAGGAAGGGATATTCAAAACAACTTACCCACAGTAACAGTTGCATTCTTTCCCTCTGGTTTCTCTCTCTGAATTATCTTACCTCCCCATCCTCTCAAACATTCACATTGATTTCCCCCCAAACTACCTTTTTTAATATTTCTCAGTTCTACTTTAGACAAATAAAAACAGGAGACTCAGAATCTCTTTTGCAACACTTAACAACTTACAGACCACCAGGAGCAGATGGTTTCTACTTCTGGTTGATACAACACTGCACGCACTTTCCCACCCCTCCCCGATGTAAAACACCTTCAGTCTTTAACACAAAACATCATGCCAGATATATAGAAAATAGTCATCTAACCCATCCAAGGCTTCTTAATAAAGGACAATCTCTATCCTCTCCAGTCTAGGCAAATGGTTTGAAAACATTACCTATGTTCAGCTCACCCCAATACAAACACGCTCCCATAAACAACATCGGTTTTGATATGGTTGGAACCCACTTAAAATACCAATAGCTATGGGAAGAAGCCATTTTTATTGATCTTACAAAAGCCTTTAACCTCAGTGACCACATCCTCCTATTCTGCCATAACCTACAAAAAATAGGCATAAGGCCTAATTCTAACCTTGGTTCCCCAACTATCTCAACAACTGCCACACCACCATCAAAATTCATACCTCAATTTCTCAATCAGTTAGCCTTCAAATAGGACTGCTACAAGCTTCCATCTTGCTTCTGTACTAGTCTCCATCATTATAAACTCCCCCTTGACCTAACACTTCTCCCCCTCTTACTTCTGCGCAGGTAACACATAATTATTTTGCACAAACAATAAACCCAACCTCCAGAAAGCCTTATGAGCAGATGTCCTAGCTCTAATCCACTGGATGTCTAACAAAAACCTTCTTCTCAACTCTAGCAATACTAAAACTATGATTCTGGCACCAAACAAAAATGTAACCTCTTTGCATATCTGTGACCACACCACCACCTCAACAGAAAATATTTAATTTATTTATTGGCATTTGTTTACCAAGATAGTCTACCAGGCCAGGAAAAACACATTTTCAGTGGAGGCCTAGGGAGAAAACTCCATAAAAAACACATTTAGTACATACAATAGCACACAGCATAAACATATTACAAAATGAATGAAACTACAATTTGCATTGACTTATGAGTAAAACATTACATCAAGTACATGGCATAGACAATTTTACAAGGGTTTTGTACTTTCATTAAAAACTCAAGAACTACTTGCTAAGTTATAGGGGTTGTAGAATATGACAGAACCAAGTGAAGATAGTATGAGAAAGATGAGAAGAAAATTAGGAAAAAATTATTAAGTGGTAGAAGCAGGGAGTATAGAGGAGAGTATAAAAGAACTTGAGATACAGAAATAGGAAGAATATTGTTAATAGTAAAGTAGAGAGAGAGGGAAAGGTTAACTAGGTAATTATGTAAGAAATCAGTAGAGACTAGATTGTTAGGTGAATGAGGAGATGAAGGGAATGATAGGAGGGTGCTGACAGCTGTGTGTCTTGTAAATACCACCAAATTTGGCTTGAGCCCTCCCTTAACTTCACCTTCCACCTCAACTACACAGGGAAAAGGTTAACTCCCTCTTACTTTTGGGGCAACAAAATCTCTCCCTTTCTTACTGAAATCTCCAGTGCAGCCCTGGGCAAAAGAATTCTACTCTTGCAACTTGAATATGGCATCTCTCTCATAACTTCAGTATCAAAAACAAACTCTACTCACATTCAAACAATAACATCTATAGATTCATTCTACAGTCCCCTAAAAATGAACACTACTGTAAAACACTGAAAAAAATGCAAAATAGTTCCTTATTAAAAAAAAAAAAGGCTGACTGCTTCTTTGGATCCCAAAATATTCAAACTCCTAGTCAGTCAGACCTTCAATTTCCTCTAGCAGCTGAACTAATTTAAACAACCTTCTTACCCACACTTACTCAGAGAAAAAGACCACAACCGATCTGCTCCCACAGTGCACTCCCCCAAAACTAAACTAAAAAGTCTATGTGGTGTTTTTAGTGGTCATGTCACTACCATGGTCAGGTTAAGGCATGCACAGAAATATCTACATAGCAAATGCCCTAAAACTGATAGCCTGCTAAGAGATGGTGGTATCCTGTATTTCCCGCGTTTATATCATATTATCGAAAGATGAAAATAGCGAATGCTATTTCATCAAACCTAAAATATCTAAACCACATAATATCTAACATTCAGAACAGCGAATGTTTTCCTTGGGAAAAAATTCGCTATTCTGAAACACATACACACAACACAAGCACACCTAAAAAACATCGATACACAAACATACACTTATAATCCTACAACTAACCCTACACTAAACTATACCTACACTACTATCTATCCACTTACCTTAACCCAAACCCTAACCCTAAGGTCTGTCACTATCGCACACTCACCTAACCCGCCCCTAAACCTAATTCACCTAACTTGCTCCCTAACCCTAACTCACCTAACCCGCACCCTAATCAAGCAACCACACAATCACACACTTACCTGAACCCGACCCGTAAATCTCCACCACAGCACTGAAAATAGCGAAGCCACAGAACCGGCCAACCGAATTCTTTCCCTAGGAAAGAATTCGGTGTTCTGCAGCTTCGCTATTTTTAGCATTAGATTAAAACGGGTCGATATTAGAACATTCGAAGTTATAAAACTTTGATGTTCTGATATAGACCCTATTTCCCTAGTCTGAGAACAGTTAGGAATTGTCCTGAAACATAGATGGCCCCAGTGTGCTGGAGGTAAAGCCCAGTCTTCGGACTGTAGGGATGGAGATTTTACCTCCTGGGATCAGATGGATGCCAGGGAACATGCAACAGCACGTTACTTTATGGCTGACAGGACAGCAATCCCTTCCCGGTCAGCTCCTGCTCAATGTGGATTAGGGCCCCACCATTTGGAGAATGACTGGGCTCTAGAACTACTGGAGAAAGCTTTGATGACTAACAGACATTGAGGTAGAAAGCATACAGTAAAATATTAAATACAAGATCTTGTACAAATATTCTTTTTTAATGGCTGTATTTCTTTCTTTACAGCAGATATTTACTCTGGACAGCCTTTCCCTGTTGGATCTTAAAGCATTTCATCTCTGATTATTTTAAGCAATGTGATGAAAGAGTTTTAACTTCTCTTTGGTAAAAGGCAACTGCAAAATGTTTAGGTCACTTCCAGTTCTTCTCTAAGCAAATCCCATTGCTGTTCTTGTAGATTGGAATCACTCAACATATATGCTGTGTGCATTTTCTTACTTGGCTTACATTTTAAAATTAAGTCATACGTCTACAATCTTGCTAACATGATTTACAGTGTTGGTGGTGCATTGTGCAAGGGCTTCTTAAATATGCACTGCTACTGCCAAAAGCTTTTCATAAACATTCAGGAAGAGGTTCTTAGCCACACATTATCGCAAGCACATTTTTCTATCTAAGCATATCACTCCGGTCATTTTCCAAAGGCTACTGACCAACAAGCAAATGCTTATCACATTGCAAAATCATTGCACCAACACCATTCTGACTACAATCTATATAATACAACTTACTTATTCACATCTAAACACCTAAAGAGAGAACACTTCAATTACCAAATGTTTTATTTCCTTTTTGAAAGATTCATCTCTGACAGGTTCTGAATACTCTTAAAAAGGTACTGCATCACTCTCAGAAACCAAATAAAAGCTTGTTTTTCCTCTAACTGTGGTTTCTGCACTGACTTTTACTGTCTCGTTTCAGCACTTGTTTCAAACCTATTTGTAATACATGGTTCCTATTTCTAATCTTTGCAACTCTGACTTTACATATACTCTTGTACATCTTGAAACTATTCTAATATTTTCAGTAATTCAACCACTCCTGCATCATGTTGTTCCTTGGTTTGGTCTCATACCAGTGTGTCATTTATATATTGTATCCCTAGGCAGTACCTGAAAAAGGCCGCAGGTAACAAGTAAAAATAAATAAATATTAACAACATATTCTATATACTTGAATCTATGCAACAACTGGGAAAACGTCAAGTGCTGGCAAAATACCAAAATGTCTTAGATATCTGTATCTTTCCATAAGCAAATTAAAAACATACTGCCCAGAACTTTCCTCATCAAATGTTAATTGTCAAACTCTTCAATATGCATCAAATACTTTCCTTCTGGCATAACAGACTCTATTTCAGTTTTACAAGTGGGTAAGGCTGCTTTGTACAGTTTTATTGCAGCTTTGTAAAAATACACAAATATGAATTTTGTCTGGCTTTATTACAGTAACCATGCACTGAACCATTCATTAAATTATATTTGTTTCTGTTCTGACTTACACACTGTTACAGTATTGGGATCTCAAATAATTTTGAGACACCAGCTTATGAAATCTTCCTTGAGCAGCATGTGAGGTCCTATGTGAATGCCAGTGCATAAAAGCATAAAGACAAAGCTGCATAGAAATACAATGCCTGGCTAAAAGGGCATCAGCCAAGATAAGATAGTTCTTATGAATAAATTACTCTCTTTATCAAGGCATAATTATTAATATAAATATTTATGTTGAAAATAATTCCCCTACTAATCAGATGTCAGACAACAAATGCAAACCAGCTATAAGACTTTAGAGTGTTTTTTAGAACTGTCAGCTCAGCTATTTGTTAGGGAAAAAACAGAACGGAAAGGTCACAGCAGCCTGGAACAAGGGTCGCACACTGACGCACTCTGATGTATTGTAACAGCAGTGAATGGCTCTTCTATTACAAGTTGTATACACAATGTATTAATCAGTAATTTTCCATTTCTATCAAAACATTCTTAAACCATATGTGTAAAGAATAAAAAGAATGTAAAATGTACATATATGCAATAAACATCAAAGAAACAGAAAATGTGTATTATTCTGTCATACATTGTCTATAAATAAATGACAGGAGCAGATGTGCCTTGCATATACATGCTGCAGATTTTATATGAAGTTTTTATTAAGCCTTTGCACTGTATTACTTTGTATGTTGCAAATTTTCATTAATTCTGAATTATTCAACAGTAGTAACAGTGTAAATAGTAACTGCAGCTGTAGTAACAATAAAGAGTATTTCTTATTAGAAAGGTTATATCAATAAGTAAGAACATATGATGATAAAGCTGAAGCAAGAAATCCTTGCATCTGTAGTTACCAAAAAAAGAAAACCTGTTGTAATAGTATTTTTAAATAAATGCATGACTAAATTAGGACACACTGCATGGCCAATTTAGGACACAATGTCTGTCTAAAGAGGCAGGACTGCATCTGACAAAACAGTATATAAAGTGTTGTACTTGCTTGTGATCTTTGTCAGATACATAAAAATAAACTGTATTGATTCTGGGATGCCTTGCTTTTGTTTATCATTTATCTTTCTTGTTCTTCTAACTGCTTGTACTTTTTCCTCATAGGTGCAGTTCTCGTAGATACTTTTACGCACACACATGTTCTTTGCATGGCTTATACATCTTTCTCATCACTAGCCTGCATGTTCTGGAACATTTCTTGCAACATTCACTACAGGCTAAACTGAAGGGTATGTTTTAATATGACAAAAGTCCTGGTAAATAGATGAAGGGGGCAGCACAATAGGTAGAACTTTCACCTCAAAGCAAAAAGTCTTTTGGTCTGATTCTCGGCTGGGATGCCTTTTCTACAGTATCAGCATGTCCTCCCATGTTGTGTGGGTTTTCTCTGGGAACACTGGTTTCGTTTTGCTTCCAAAGGTCATGCAGTAGGCAGACTATTAACTACAAATTCTTCCTATGTGTGCATGCAGTGGGGAAGTGACATGGAAGAATGAACTAGCAATCTACTTTTACTCTCAACTTACCTAGTAAACTTCCTGGATAGTGATGGCTGTTCACCATGTTGCTATAGGAATTTGATCTGACTTGTGAGGGTGGACACGGCCCAAGCCACTAATTAAATTAACTCGTTAAGACTGAAAAACTTTAGATCCACATTTTAATTCTGCATTTACACACGCATTTCATCATGCTAAGCTTCTGACAAGTCAAATGACCAATATCAAAGAAGCAGTCATAACATAAACCATATGTAATTTGATCTATTTTCTAAACCTATATATGGATATACATGCTGCTCTGAATAAGAGCAAAGTAATTTACACAATTAGTGTTTCAAGTTGCTATTTTGAAAACTAATTTCAAATGTCTGAACAGACATTACATTCAGCTTTTCCAGTGCACAGTCTAAACTGTATGCTTTGATTATTAATTCAGAGTTGTTCCTCCCACATTTCAAACTCAGTTTCTGGTCTCAGTTTTATGCACTTTAATGGTGTGCACAATTCACACTATGCATATTCTCAACACATCATGCTCATAACTAATTTACTTTATTGACTGCTCTAATACAGCAAATATGCTTCTTTCATTTTACAGCATGATTCGTTTAGATTGCACTCTTTCAACTCCAGAATTTCAAAATTTGAAAAGACACTGCATTACACAATGCTCCAGTGTGAAACAAAGTTCACACTGACTATTAACGGAGTGTTTTTTCAACACATATTTATAACTCCACTTCTGATTATGGCTTTTAAGCACATTTAACACTGTGCCTACTGCAGAGGCCATGGTGGTACAGCGGTTAGCATTGTTGCCTCACAGCAAGAGGTTCTCTGGTTTGATTCTCAGCTGGAACGCCTTCTGTGTGGAGTCTGCATGTCCTCCCCATGGTCCGGTGATGTTTAAAGACATGCAGGTAGGTGCGTGTGTGAATCGGTGTGCCTTCTTTGAAGGTTGGGCGTTGGGCTGGCATCTCGGCACCGTAAAAAATCCATTGCCAATCATTAGCAGACCGGAGTTCCGCTGTGGCGACCCCTAACCGGGAAAAGTCGAAAGACTTTTAATGACATGAAGTAGGGCATATACTTTAGAGTCCCCCACAAGTCCAACAAATTCTGAAAAAGTCCAGTATTTCCAGGTTTTCTTGTTCTGTCATATTTCACACACACAATTGTCGCATTGCAATCTCACATTTAGTTACTGGTTTTATTGCTATTCATCTCCATCTCAAAAAGAATTCTCACTGCTTCTTTTCCAACATACTCTCAATTCTTCTAGTCAACTCTCGTGCTGCCTTCCTTTACTCCCAACATTTTCCAGTGAAACACTGGAAGAGGTTTCACAGGTACAGTCTCTTTGTGGTCTTTATTACCAGAAGAACAAGAAATAGAATCTCTTTGTGTTTCACAGCTCACTTTTTGTTGGACAAACTATTTGTATTTCCTCCTTAGCATGCACTTCATCAAAAAATTATTTTGTCCCTCCAGGGAAGAATACTTTGAAGACAGCTGGGTACAACAGTTTGAATTTCACACCTGCATCTCAACATTCCCTGAACAGTGGAATAAACTTGCTTCTCTTCTGCCTGGTGTACAGTGAGTAATCATTCTCCACAAACATTCTGCTGTCTCCCACTTTTAGTACTTTGTCCTTTTGCCACAGTTTATTTCAAAATCAACTCCTTCTGCTGGTAGGATTGCATCTTTACTATTAAAGGTCTAGGTTGCTTTCTCATAGCCAGGTTTGGAGCATACACATGATGTGCCCTTTCAGCTAACAACTCCTGCAGTGGAATACCAGTCCAGCTGCTTATTTGTGCTTTCATAAAATTAATGCAGTCTGATCCTTCCAGTGTCTCTGGTATAGCTGAAAATCTCAGTGTTTCCCTACTTGCTCTGTCATCTAATTCTATTACTTTTGAAACATCTCCGCCTGAGCATTCTCATATTCAGCCAACCTTTTCTTCACTTCAGCCTCTGATTTTTGCAGCTTTATCACTTGATCTGAGTATTTGTTTAAAGCTTCTATTTTTCCAGCCTTTTGTTGTTTGTGTTGACATACTCCATCAGTGTTTCATTTATTTTAACCAGGCCTGTGAGCAGTTGTCTTGTATCTTCCTGTAGGTTACTGGAATTCATGTCTGGAGGTTGCATTGCTTTTTGCTGAACAGCTGGAGAACTTATCCCAGTCCGTGTTTCTTCCTCACTTTTTGTAGCTGTTTTTTTCCCAGGTCCTCTGTATTTCTTTTTTCCTGGCATCCACACAGTACACTTACTAGCCAGTTATTGAAATTTACCCATAAACACAAGTCTACTGCCCCTCTCTGTTGAGTTTCTGTTTTCAAACTGGGAGAGCAAGAATTAAGCTGTTACTCAATGTGCAGCCATCTTGGAGGTCCTGTAGACTTTACATTTTGAGAAAATTAAGTCTCTAGAAAGTAGCAGGAACTTTTTCTTTGTTCTTTCTTTAATATGTTATTTATCTGCAGTTATTTCTAGTCAAAATGTGGGCAATGTCTTAAGTATAAGATATGGTGACAGGCAGCTTGATCAGGTAATGAAAACCTGCTGTAGTCACAAACCCTAATGGGATGGGGGGATAGATTAGACCTGTGAATCTCAGCAAATTAGAAACATTACAGCTAGACAATGGTGATTAATTCTAAAATTTATGTTGTGTACATTAGCAGTTTAGGGAGATAATCATATTTGGTACATGTTTACTGTGTGGCAAGGAGGGTAGTGTCATGAATGTAAAAAGCTGCAATAAGTTATTTGTCACTAGGCAAGATTACAGGCTGTTTGCAAGTGAGAGGGATACTATGAAAATGTCATGTGAAATGATTCTAATTCTTTTGATCACCAGGGTAAGTGGAGCTAACACAGTAAAACTGTGCTGATCTAAGACCCAGCTTAGAACACATGGGGCATAAGGGAAAAAAAAGAGACCAATGCTAAAAGCAGCATTAGCTGGTCAAGTCCAAGGAATGTCAAACTCAGTATGAATTAACTTAAGTTGGTATCCTGGAATGTTAATGGCTTAGCAGATGACCTTAAAAGGGGGTCGAGTACTGGCATACTTCATCAAGGAAAAAGCAAATGTTGCATTATTTCTGGAAACTCACATCAAGATTAGTATGAGAAGTTTGTTAAGTGGAAGGCTAGGTTATGATTCTGGTTTGCCTGTGGTAAGAAAGAGAGTGACTTTAATTTTTGTCAATGAAGATCCTGCAGATCCAGATAAAGGAGGTGAAGCAGGATCCAGTGGCTAGAGTCAACTTTATAAAGGGAAGATGGGTCGGAATGGGAGTCACTTTAGCATCAGTATATGTTCCCTCAAAAACTAGGTGGAAGGAGATAAAATCTGTATTAATTTCATTAACGAAATACCAAGAGGGTTTCCTGGTGCTGAGGGAGATTGGAACCTGGTAGCAAGCACCACGGATATCACACGGGTGTTGAGGCAATTGTTGCTTTTAAAAATAAGGATTTCTTTGGGGAAATACATGCAAGCCTTTTATGCAGGGAGATGCAACAAATGGGCTAAAATAGATAGGTTCTGTGTTTCTAAAGAACATGTATGTTTGATACATCAGGTCTGGACCTTCCCCATTATAATTTCAGACCAGGTGCCACATCCAGTTGACTCTGCAATGCAGGGATAGCCAAGCATTCAGACACACACTGGCATGTCCTCATACATTTGTTAACAGTGCCTCACCATTGAGAAGGGAAGGGATAAAGGAAAATTTGTTGAAAGACCTTAAGGATCTGTGAGACATAGATCAAGGAACAGAAGTAGTTGGATAATTATACAACAAGGTTTGTTATCAAGTAGAAAGGAAGCACCAGGAAATTTTGGATAACAGTTGCATATACTATTTAGCAATGCTTGAAAAAAATAAGGGCACTATAAGTGAGGCAGTGAGAGGAAGGGAAGGACAGTTGATGTGAGACATAAACTTGGCAAACTACGGACAGATTTATCCAACCATCTGGAAATTAGTTATAACTGTAATGCTATGAGGCTCAAAAACCTATTCTTGGAAAATAATCTAAAGAGGATTAAATTATTAGCCCAGGTGTTGTGCCAACAGAATGTTGAGAAAAATATTAGGTAAAATGTGAAACTCAAAAATTAAGGAACTGGAAACTGATCCAGACCGAATCATATACATAATGTATCATTTTTATCGGCTTCTATACAAACGGATTAGAATATTAAGTCTAAAGGGGATGAGACATGAAGACATTTAAATAAGCAGGTTTACCCCAACTTAGAAGAGGACAGGTAGAGTTTAGTAATGTAGATTACAGTAGAGGAAATTAGGTAGTATGAATTCTCAGAAGGTGAGGAATATGCTTGATGGGGATGGTATTCCATCGGACATTTGGAAATTTAAGTGGGAGGTAATACTGGTTTGGTTGAAGCTGTTTAATGGTTTCCTCTAAGGATACCCAATTCCACCATCATGGTACACCATTGTAGTTACAATACCTAAAGAAGGTAGGGACCCTTCTGATCCCCAATCATATAGCCCTATATCCATTTTAAACCCCAATTACAAAATATTTGAGAATTTTCTCATTGAGATTAGCCACTGTGCTGGAAAAACTGATAAATCCTGACCAGTGTGGGGTTGTTGGAGGAAGGCAGACCTTTGATAACATACTTGGCATACCAATGGTACTGAATAATGCTCAAGATCCTCAAACCAGATTGTTATTAATTAGTCTTGTTGCTGAAAAAGCATTTGACAGAGTAAGTGGGGACTTTGTATTGGATGCTTTTCATGCATATTGCTTCCCTTAGAAATGGAATGGTTTAATCCAGACTCATTATGTGGATCCAATGGCTACATTAAAATGCAATGGAATGCTTTTCAATCGACTCCCCATTATGAGAGGTACATGACAGGGATGGCAGTTGTCTCCTATTTGCCTTATACCTTGAACTACTAGCAAGTGAAATCAGACACTCCGATTGTTACAGGGTATAACTGTATAACTGGGTGGATATGGAGGAGAAAATTATATTATTTGCAGACAATTTTATTTTATATTTAATGGATTGCGAAAAAGACCTAGAAGATTTATCCACTCATCTGAAAGGGTTTGGGAATGTCTCAGGATACAAAATTAACAATCTGAAGACCAAGGCTTTAACCGTGAATTAAATACCCCCATATGAGCTGGTTCAGGCCCACCCCTTTCTTTGGGGGCATAAGAGGATGAAATAATTAGGAATATGGTTCACTGAAAGTGCCAGCTTCATCTTGTGATACTTAACAGGAGACAACACAAAAAATATAAAAAAAATGATACTGTGGAAGCTTATGCAAACGGATTTGGATAGTATGATTTTGGTAATAAAAATGCTGTTGGTCCCCCTGATCCTGTACATCAGTCAGACTTTCTGTTTCACACCAACTCAAGGCATGTGGCAAGAGATAAACAGAAAGTCAAACTTTTTTTGGGGGGGGGTGGAGGCAAGAAAGAATAATGCTGGAAAAAAAAATAGAACTCCCCACTGAACAAAGAGGATTGGGTTTACATAATTTGGAACAGTATTACAAGGCCACACAAATAAAACTCTTAACCTTATGTAGGATAGGAACTGTTTTGCTAAACTGAAACAGATGCTATTTTGTAAATCACACCTACATGCACAAAGTAACGCAGGAGTCTGGAAGATATATAGGGGACACAATGGAGATGCATTTACAGAAATATGTTGTAGTGAATTACAGCAGAGATTAAAAGCATGGGGGACTTGGCTACTCCTGACTGGGGTAGCTAGTGATATGCCTGTGAAAGAGAAAGTGCAGGCAGTAGATATTTTTGGAGGGAAGGGAATAATATCCTCACATATTGTGAAAAAATGATAACAGGGAAGCAGGACACTAGCCTGAGAACTAACTAAGTTAGAGGTCTCCCTTAAGAATTTTGATAAATTACTTCTGCCATGTTGCTTTTTCTTTGAAGGAGGCACAATCAAATGACCCATTAAGGAAAGGTCTTATTATCAGAGCATACAAGGAACAGTGGAGCTTAGAAGGAAAACCAGTACACTAAACTAAGGGAGGGTGGGAATTAGAGGCTGGGTATGCAGATAAATCAATTGATGACTGGACAAATACATGTAGTGCTCCCAGATATGCAACAAAATCTAGAAAGTTCCACATCTTTGCATGGAAATGCTTGCATAAATACTTCTATGGTTTACCATCAAAAGTTTGGCGGCCACATCTGCGACTCTGATTCTGCGAACCGCAAAATTAGAAAACCAATGTGCCGATTGACAAAACCTCGT
The DNA here is from genome assembly GCF_019279795.1 of Protopterus annectens. Classification (NCBI taxonomy): domain Eukaryota; kingdom Metazoa; phylum Chordata; order Ceratodontiformes; family Protopteridae; genus Protopterus; species Protopterus annectens. The sequence continues at coordinate 72,846,916 of NC_056729.1, forward strand.
CCCCTTTCTGACCCATGGTAGCACTCGTTTTCGCAGTGGAGCGAAAATAGAATTATAGAGTTATGAAAATATGTGGCATGGAAGATGTGAATCAAGTAATAGGAGTTCTTAGTGAGAAAAAAGAACGCCAGAAAAGTAACTAAGACAAATAATCAGCCTGAAGGTAATCAGCGTAAGTAGTAACCAGTGTAAAAACTAGAGAAGAACCTTTGCTAAAAGTTTTTCTGCGGAATATTGGTTCTGAAGTTTACTTATTACTTACATCTTCTTTCTTTCACTGATAACGAGTTCTTAGTGAATTTACATATTATTCCCCAAGATATAAAAACTGGGCTAGGCTAGACAGAATTTGCGTTTAACTGAAAGTCTTGATACGCACCCAATAACTATTTCAGATCATGCGCCAATAACAACTAAAATAAAAACACAGGGTAATGAAATAAAAATGAGATACTGGTGCTTTCCCACCTATCTGATGAAGAGAGAGGAATTTAAGGAATGGGACAAAATTAAGGTGGAGTTTAAAAATACGGTGGAAAAAAAAAGAAAGGGAGCTATGATTAAGAAGTAACAATAATTACTTAGAGACTGAAAAATGTTAAAGTACTGCAGAACAGGGGAATCTCACAGAACAAGAGGAGGATCACCTGCAGAATGCTAAGCAGAAAATAAGGGATTAGCTCTATAATATGCTCAAGTTTAGAAAGATTGCAATTAAGCAACTGATATTTGGTAATACCAGTCAAGCACAAAAACTTTTAGCACAATGACTCAGGCAACAGAAAGTAGAAAGGGGTGTCACCAAGCTTAGGGTTGCCTATAACAAGGACGGTAACAAGAGATTCAGTACAGGTATTAGAAATATTTTGGAAATTCTATGCAAGTCTGTATAAAACAGAGAAATTATGGAAATCAAGAAAAGATACAAATGGAAATGTTTATGGGAAAATTAAATATGCCAATGTTAGAAGTAGATGAGGCTCAATTACTAACTGTTAGGATAGGAGGAGATAAAAATTGTGATGTATAACCAATCTACAGGAACGTCCCCAGGAATACATGGCATTCCTGTGGAAGTTTGGAAGCTAGGAGGGAAATGACTGATAAAGATCTGGAAGGTTTTGTTAAGAGGAAGAGAAGTACCAACATCCTGGAAGAAAGCAGTGGTAGCTGTAATATCTAAAGAGAGCAAAGATCCATTAGACACAGCTTCAAACAGGCTCATTTCAATACTAAATCATGACTATAAAGTGTTCATGTCTTTAATGGCTGAAAGAATGAGAAACATACTCCCAAAATTGACAGATATGGATGAATGTGGTTTTGTGGAGGGGAGGAAAACATTTGACAACCTTAACAGAGCACTGATGATCCAGAAGGAAGCAGAATGCAAGAGGATACCATTACTGTTGTTCTTGGGTCTTGATGCGGAGAAAGCATTTGACAGAGTAAGCCGGGACTTTATGTGCAGGGCAATGGTTGATCAGGAGGCTATATGAGGGATTGGAGGCGAAAGTTAAAGTCGGTGGGGTCCTCTCTGATAATTTCTGCTTGAGAAGAGAAACCAGGGAGGGGTGTCCTTTTTCCCCTTTGTTATTTTTATTATACTTAAAACCACTGGAAAATCAGGGACATAATTGCTATGGTAGTCAAGAAAAGCTGTCTCTATTTGTAAATGATATTTTACACCTGACAAAACAAGAAAAATACATTACAGTGTTGTGGAACATTTTGAAACAGTTTCAGGTCTTTTCAGGATACAAAATGAATGAAGCTGAAACAAAGGCAATAGCAGTAAATGGTGTACCCACACGTGAATTAGCGCAGCAATATCTGTACTTATGAGGGCTGCCATGAAAGGAGATACTGCCAGCACAGCTATCTGGAATTTTGTAAATAATTGTGTGTCACTGGTGAATATCAAAATGATTTGTGTAAGATGCTTGTGTTACAAATGTATTAGAAAAGGATTTTTTGTAAAGTGCATGAAATGTATCCACAGTGTGCCCTACTGGAACAGAACAGAAATGTACATGCACTATTGTAGCTGTTTAAATGTAAATATTTTAACAGTGGAAACTGGAGCACAGGAGGTTAACTGCAGTCCAGCAAAACTTTAAAAAAATAGCTGAAATTAAATTACTTTTTGGCTATGCAATAAAAGATTATATCTTTCAGTTTCTGTGCAGCAAGGAGACACAATGACTAAAACTACGGCTTTTTCTGTATTGTCTTTAAAGTTAAATAATTACTAGTTTTGAAATGTAAAGGAATGCAATTGTTTTATGACTTCTAGAATTTGCTAAAGATCTGAGGTTTATGTGTTTTCACAGGTAGATGCTAAATGCTGCCAGATTCCAGCAGTGGGGGGTTTCACCTGGGATAAAGTCAGATGACAAGAAATGATGTCATTCTGCAAGCTATCCCAGCAGTAATACTTGAGATATTAATTAAAAAAAAGTCTCTTAGAGAGAGACAGCATTCTATCTTTGACCTAACAACAACTAGAAGATCCATTCACCACATCTGCCTTGCTCTTAAGTTTCTGGGGTATAGTAATTCTCATAGATTCAGTCAGGAATATAGTGAAGCATAGTTTACATGTTTTTCTTCATTTATTTGAGATTATCCTGCAATATGTTTTAAGCATTTTTCCCTGGGCCTCCACTGAAAATTGGCTTCGTTCCAAATTGGACTTTCCTGGTAAACAAATGTTAAATAAAATAAAATAAATAAAATATTTCCTGTGGTTTCGAACTCTGATGTCACTGTAAATATATATTTAGCATTGTCTTGTTCTTTTATTATATATTAAATATATTTACACCTTGTGTGTGTGTGTGTGTGTGTGTGTGTGTGTGTGTGCGTGTGTGTGTGTGTGTGCATAAATCAAACCTCAGAGAGTGTGTGTGTATCAGCTACTTGGGCAGGGACACAAAACACTGGTTGGATACAGAGGGTGCTGGAGGTCTTAGCTTGGCCACTCAGCTGAGATCTCAACTCTAGAGCTGTGCCAGTGAGGAGTCTTATTGGGGATCTAGAGAAAGAATTAGAAACAAGCCCTAGACTGAATGTGGTCTCTTGTGTGCTTCTAAGGGAAATTTTACTCAATGCAGAGAGCTGCATTTGGGAAATGCTGTGTGTGTACCTGTTATCTCAGTGTACATCCCCCACTGGTGCCAGTGGTGAAGATTGAGGCTCCTTGATTACTGATCCAGTGGTGGGCTGTCACAGGGATATGATAACAAGATGTATTTACGAGTATGGATTAAAAATGATTCTGGTGTGGCAGCTAAGGATATGTGGGAACAGACTAAACAAAAAATAATACAAAAAACTGAGTAAATTGAAGCTTTTTTATATGGATACGGACAGTAAGCTATAAGCAGACAAAATGTTTTTAGTCCCTTTAGTCTTCCACACAGGTCAGGCATATTTTTATCAACCAGAGGAAGAAGTTGTTGACAGCAATTAATAAGGAGCTGAAGGACTTTATCCAGGAGGGGGAGACGGCAAGAGTAAAGAGGGAAAAGATGATTCTTCCAGTAGAACAGGGTTGATTGGGATTACCAGTCTGAAGGGGTATTTCACAGCTACACAATTAAGGCTCCTACACATAGCGGAAACAGAAAACTATAATTCAAAGTGGAAAGGGATGATGTTGAAACAGGGAGGAAGCTCAAGAAACAAGGAGAGACTGGGATTTTGGATGTAGGGCTTTAAGGAGAAAAAAAACAATCATACAGAATATTACATCCATAAAGTAGCAGAAAGTATTCTAAGAATTAAGTCAACATGGAATGGAGAAAGGAGATTCTTCTGATAGTGATGACTGCAACTAGGGATACAGACAACAGGCAAGAGCAGGCTGGAATTTATTAGAGAAAACTGGCAAAGGAACCAAGTTATTGGGAGCAAATAACTAGTGAGGGAAAGGTAATAGAATGGGAAGACACCAAGAATTTATTTAGACTGCCAGTTACAGATTGCCTTCCCTATCAAGGATTGATATCAGAGTATAGGCAAAGAGAAAAAAAATAGGGGGAGGGTCCTAAACAAAAGATCAGCACTGGTAGAGTTTTCAGCAGAACGCAGAACAGAAGTTGCCGTTAAAAAAGCAATAATAGTAGAGCATATAAAATACTGCATAATAAGTATAAGAATAAATCAGAGGATGTTAGAAAGGATTGGGAAGAGATAAGCAATTCACAAAAACAATGGAAGGATATATGCATGTCTCCCAAACATGCAACAAAATCTAGAAGATTTAGGATTTTTTCTTGGAAATATTTACACAGATATCTTTATAACCCAAGTAGACTCCAGAGAATTTTTCTTCGGGTAGAAAGCAAATGATGGAGTTGTTATGGGGGAGAAAGACATACTTTGGAACATATTTTCTGGGAGTGCAGTGGGTTGGCAGACTTTAAGGATTCCCTGTGGGATGCACTGCTGGAGATGCTGAGTGGGTGGATTGATGTGACAAGGGATATGACTTTTCTGAGCTATGATGCAGAATTTTAATTGCCTAGACATGGTAAGGCCTTGCTGTGTCTAATTATGGTGGCTGTCAAAAAGCAATTACTAGAAAATGGAAATCAAAATCTAAACCAATTATATTAGAAGTACTGAATATAGTAACAGAGATAAAACAAATGGGACTGAGATCTTTAGAAAAGGGTAGGAGCAAACTATATGGGAAAAAATAAGAATTTTGGAAAAAATACATACAGGGGAGCAAAGCAGTTTAAAAGAAGGCAGGACTTAAATGAGCTATGTAATGTTTGACTGAAAATGATTGGGTAGATTATAAGTGACATAAAATGTTTGCAACTAGGATTGTGTTGATGTAGTTCATTTATGTCAAGTGATGGTTTAATAAAGATATTTCTTGTTTAAAAAAAGGAGGCAAGAGCTGAATAATTTATGCAATGTTGCTTATATATGAAGTATAATGTTTGTTAATGTTAATTTGTTAATATAGTTTGATTTCTTGAATAATTTATACAACCCAGCCATTGGGGATGCACAAGCCAGTGCATTTCTTTGTGCCAGTCCCAAGTCTGGATACATGGGGAGGGTTGCGTCAGGAAGGGCAACCGGTGTAAAACTTTGCCAAATAATTCATGCGGACACCAGTAAAAATTTCCAGACCGGATCGGTCGAGGCCTGGGTTAACGACGACCGCTACCAGTACTGTTAGCCAACAGGGTGCTGGCGGAAATTGGGCTACTGTTGGCCGAAGGAGGAGAAGAGACAGAAGGCATGGCCGAAGGCAGGAGGAGAAAGGCTAGGACTGTGGCAGTGAGGGTCGGAACTTTGAACGTTGGCAGTATGACTGGTTTAGGGAGAGAGCTAGCTGATATGATGGACAGAAGGAAGGTTGGGGTATTGTGTGCGCAAGAGACCAGATGGAAGGGAAGTAAGGCTAGGTGTATCGGAGGTGGGCTCAAATAGTTTTATCATGGTGTGGATGGGAGGAGAAATGGCATAGGAGTTATCCTGAAGGAACAGTATGCTATTGTTTTGGAGGTAAAAAGAGTGTCAGATAGAGGGATGTTTATGAAGCTGGAAATTGATGGTGTAATGAAGAATGTTGTTAGTGCATATGGTCCACAAGTTAGGTGTGCGATGGATGAGAAAGAAAAATTTTGGAGTGAGTTGGATGAAGTGGTGATGACTGTACCCAAGGGTGAGAGAGTGGTGATTGGAGCAGATTTCAATGGGCATGTTGGTGAAGGGAACAGAGAGGATGATGAAGTGATGGGTAGGGTATGGTGTTAAAGGAATGCAGAAGGTCAGATGGTAGTGGATTTTACGAAAAGGATGGACATGGCTGTGGTGAATACGTATTTTAACAAGAGGGAGGAGCATAGGGTGACGTACAAGAGTGGAGGAAGATGCACACAGGTGGATTATATCTTATGTAGGAGGGCCAGTTTGAAGGAGATTGGAGACTGTAAAGTGGTGACCGGGGAAAGTTTAGTTAAGCAGCATAGGATGGTGGTTTGTAGGATGATGGTGGTGATCAAAAAGAGGAGGAGGAGTGTGAGGGCAGCACCAAGGATCAAATGGTGGAAATTGAAAAAGGGTAACTGTGAGGTGGAGTTCAGGGATGAGTTAAGACAGGCACTGGGTGGCAGTGAAGAGTTACCAAATAGCTGGGTAACTACAGCAGAGCTAGTAAGGGAGATGGCTAGAAAGGTGCTTGGTATGACATCTGGACAGAGGAAGGACGACAAGGAGACATGGTGGTGGAATGAGGAAGTACAGGAGAGTATACAGAGAAAGAGGTTGGCAAAGAAGAAGTGGGATTGCCAGAGAGATGAAGAAAGTAGACAGGAGTATAAGGCGATGAGGTGCATGGCAAAGAGAGAGGTGGCGAAGGCTAGGGATAAGGCATATGAAGAGTCATATGAAAGGTTGGACACTAAGGAGGGAGAAAAGGACCTGTACCGACTGGCTAGACAGAGGGACCGAGCTAGGAAAGATGTGCAGCAAGGAAAGGTGATAAAGGATAATGAGGGAAACATATTCACAAGCGAGGAGAGTGTGCTGAGGAGATGGAAAGAGTACTTTGAGGGGTTGATGAATGAAGAGAATGAGAGGGAGAGAAGGTTGGATGATGCGGGAGTAGTGAATCATGAAGTACAACGGATTAGCAAGGAGGAAGTAAGGATAGCTATGAATTGGATGAAGAACGGAAAGGATGTTGGTCCAGATGACATACCTGTGGAAGCATGGAGGTGTTTAGGTGAAATGGCAGTGAAGTTTTTAACCAGATTGTTTAATGAAATCTGGGAAAGTGAGAGGATGCCTGAGGAATGGAGAAAAAGTGTTTTGGTACCGATTTTTAAGAATAAAGGTGATGTGCAGAGCTGTAGTAATTACAGAGGGATTACATTGATCAGTCACAGCATGAGGTTATTGGAAAGAGTAGTGGAAGCTAGATTAAGAAGGGAACGTGATGATTAGTGATCAGCAGTATGGTTTCATGCCAGGAAAGAGCACTACAGATGTGATGTTTGCTCTGAGAGTGTTGATGGAGAAGTACAGAGAGGGTCAGAAGAAGTTGCATTGTGTTTTTGTAGACATAGAGAAAGCATATGACAGGGTGCCTAGAGAGGAGTTGTGGTATTGTATGAGGAAGTCGGGCGTATCAGAGAAGTATGTAAGAGTGGTACAGGATATGCACGAGGTTAGTGTGACAGCGGTGAGGTCTGCGGTGGGAGTGACGGATGTGTTTAAGGTGGAGGTGGGGTTACATCAAGGATCAGATCTGAGCCCTTTCTTATTTGCAATGGTGATGGACTGGTTGACAGACGAGATCAGACAGGAGTCCCCGTGGACTATGATGTTTGCAGATGACATTGTGATCTTTAGTGAGAGTAGGGAACAGGTGGAGGAGACCCTGGAGAGATGGAGATATGCTCTAGAGAAAAGAGGAATGAAGGTCAGGAGGACTAAGACAGAATATATGTGTGTGAATGAGAGGGAGGATAGAGGAATGGTGAGGATGCAAGGAGTAGACATGGCGAAGGTGGATGAGTTTAAATACTTGGGATCAATAGTTCAGAGTAACGGTGAGTGTGGAAGAGAGTACAGGCAGGATGGAGTGGGTGGAGAAGAGTGTCAGGAGTGATTTGTGACAGACGAGTACCAGTAAGAGTGAAAGGGAAGGTCTACAAGAGGGTAGTGAGACCAGCTATGTTATATGGGTTGGAGACAGTGGCACTGACAAAAAGGCAGGAGTTTGAGCTGGATGTGGTAGAGTTAAAGATGTTAAGATTTGCACTGGGTGTGACGAGGATGGACAGGATTAGGAATAAGTATATTAGAGGGTCAGCCCAGGTTGGAAGGTTTGGAGACAAAGCCAGAGAGGCAAGATTACGTTGGTTTGGATATGTGCTGAGGAGGGATGCTGAGTATACTGGGAAAAAGATGCTAAGGATGAAGCTACCAGGTAACAGGAAAAGAGGAAGCCTAAGATAAGGTTTATAGATGTGGTAAGAGAGGACATGCAGGTGGTTGGTGTGACAGAGCAAGATGCAGAAGACAGGAAGAAATGGAAACAGATGGTCCGCTGTGGCGACCCCTAACAACAGCCGAAAGAAGATGATGATGATGACTTGAATAATTTATGCAATGTTGCTTATATATAAAGTATAATGTCTGTTAATGTTAATTTGTTAATACAGTTTGATTACTTTTGCATAAATGTAAATTTGACTATGTCACAAGTGATAATTCAATAAAGTTGTTTAAAAAAAAAGTTTAAAGTCTACAGTACATCAGCGTAAGAGTCACCTTAGTCTGATCTTCTTCATGCAATTCCTGGAGCTGTAATGTACTATCAGTGCATGGAAGTTCTCCTACCTTCTTGTAAAACTCCCTTACCTCTTTAGACCGGCCCTACATATTCTTCTGAAACACTGGGAAAGGTTTGAGTAGAAACTTTCCCTTGAAGCCTGCAGGTGATGCTTTTGGTGTTAGGGGGGGGGCTCGCTATTCTTGTCTGCCACCTTCCAAATTTGTCTTGAATCTCCTCACCTTCTATTCAAGTCATTCTGGGCTGGGGTCTTGTTAGGACTTTGCTCCAAACGGGTAGAAAATTTTCAAAATGGTTGGGTACACAAGTTTGAATTGCAACTCCAGTTTCTCGCACTTCTTAAAACATGGCACAAACATATTCCTCTCAGCATGGATCTGGGGTGATAATCACTGTCCAAAAATAGCCTTGATTCTCCTATTTTAAATACTGTCCCTTTCTTCTACAGTTTGGTCAGAATACTTTCCTTTAATATGCAACTTTTTTTTTTTTTAAGAATTGGCCTAGGTCACCTTGTGATGCTGTCAGTAGACATCAGGCTCTATTTTGATTTATTGTATTAGTATACAAGTCTACTGGCCTATACATCCCATCAAAAACTGTTTGCAGTTACTACCTTCAACTTTTTCAGGAACTCCCGTGAATTGAAGATTTTCTAGTTTGAGCCTGTCTTCCATTTCTATCATCTTATGATAGAACCCATTAGACCTTCACCTCCACCTTTGTGGCTTGCAATATGGCTATCTCATCTGCTTGTCTGTTCAAGGTTTCTTCAATCATGTGTAACTTATTAGTGTCAGCAATATAACGTGAGAGTTTAACTGATTTTGAAAATTTCTGTGTAGTTTTGGTCAATTTAGCAACCTTTTCTTTTTCTTGCAGCTGTGTGGCAGAGTCCTGCCATGTAGATTCCATCCTTTCCATCCCAGGCACAGTATGAGATGGGAGTGAAGCCTTTATCCAGGGTTTCCCTTGTTTTGTAGGGTACTTAACCACCACAGATGCTGTTCCTGGGAGGGCTGAAGGAAATCTACCTGTCTGTATCAGGAACTTAACCCATTTTGAAAACCTGGGTTTGGGAGCCCTTCAGAAGAGTGACTATCATGCCATCATCTTGCTGGATGTCCAGTATCGCAAATAACTCTTATGATCATAAATAACAGAACTCACCAAATTCACAATCTTTAGCTTAATTCTTTGATTTAACAAAGTCTGTGGGACACTGTGCCCTCATAAAGAATAGTGAATACATCACAGATTTAAGCAGTTTTCCAGGTGACTGTTTCTCAGATGAAAGTTGAAGTTAATTTTGAGTGCTTTTCATACTGATCACTACTTTTGTATACAGAATATGTTTCTTCACTTCTGACACCATGTAACACTTGGCGTAACAGAATGGTTGAAGACAAATCATATTTGGCCATCTTTTTCCTTGTGTTTCTGTCACAGCTGCTCTAAAAAATATTTTACCACATAAAAAACATTCTTAAAACAGGAAAAGGTTAAAGGCACTGGTTCCTTAACACTATACACCTATACAGTGTGTCATCCATGCAAAAGAGGCCTGCAGAGGTGCCAAGCTGTATTCCCAAACTTTAGGCTCCTACACCCATTCAATCATATTCTTTGTCAAAAAGCATACAAAGTTTCAACACCAAAGGCTTGATTGCAGGCCCACCAAGGCATGCAAGGGGTAGAGGAAACCTTCTCAATTCTCACCAGTGACACAAAGACTAAGGGAAGCGAAGAGACAGTAGAAGCATCATGGCCTGTGGTGGCCCTTAATGAAACCTCAGAGCACATTACATGAAACACAAGATTCTGTTCTACATGACCCTCTGTGACACATGGATCCATGACAGACTCTCCACAGTAATATAAGCAAAACACTCTTCCTGCCCTTTTGTGGACAATATTTGATGGCCATTATGAGCTGTCTTTACTATCTGAAAGACAGTTCACCGACTACGAAGAGGTAAAGGCCACCAAGATGACAGGCTTCATTGGAAAAGGCTTTGACTGATGCCTTGTCTTCTCTCTTCTTTTACCCCTCCCTGTCATCCCCTACCTGTGATCACAGAAGAGACCTTAACAGTTTCTGTACTGACTTATATTTAACACTGCAATTCTGCTGACATTAAGAAAGACCTGTGGATCCCAATATCATCTTCAAATGGTAATGAGGTAGATTCACTGGCACTTGTGAGCTTCTTTCTCAGGTAGTATACTGAGTAGTGTATGTGCAGATTCTGGATAACAAACTGATCACCATGGGAATGTTTAAAGGTTCTTAGTTTTTTTTTTTTTTAAGATTAAATTAGGAGCTTTCCTTACTTACAAATTATGCTAGGACTGACTGCTTAAATGCATGACTGGCCAGAAAGAACTGGGTAACATGGGTATGAATGTGCCCACCGAAAACCAAAGCAACATGCAATATCATCCTTCAGCAAGATGTGGTCACCCCTGAATGCAGCAGCCAGACAGTGAAAGAAATATGCTGAGGAAAAAGTCATCCAGAAGTAGTTCCCAGCTGTTACCCACTGAAAAAGACCCTTTTACAGTATGACTTCTATGTATCATAATAAAACTTAATTCCTCAAATCTGCTGGCAAATGATGCATGAAAAGCAGTGAAAAAATAAAGTAATAAGTAACTACAGAACATTAAGGTTTGTCAGCGTATCAAAATTAAGTACTCAGTTGCTTACTCAAGAGGTAAAAGAATGTCTTTCATAAAATGAATTTAAAAGTTAGTGAGACACAGTGGACAAAACTGCAGACCAATCCAGACAATATTAATATACAATTCTGGGGTGGCAAACTTTTTTTTTTTTTTGCAAACTTATTTTAAGACAAACCTTTCCAAGAAGTCCTTTGTCTCTGGACAAGAAACCACCACTATTCTTCACCGCTACATCTAGAGTTCTCCTTTGTACATCTGCTACAGAGACATTAAAATCAAACCTAGAAGACACAGACAGAGACAGAAAAAAAACAATATGAATTGACATACACACTGTATAGAGAAACTTTGTTACTTACTTCAGAATGGCAGTTTAAAAGCACTGTTTAGCTTACAAATGGAAATTTCAATTACTTTTTAAGATGACTAGATAACTGTATGATGTTATTACATTAATCTTATAAACTATAAAGGTTAGTTATACAGGTTACTCACATACTTGTTTAACTATGTCTTAGTTACTGAGATGCACTGTACTTGGGACATTGAGATACAGATTATATTCACTTTTGATGCGTCCAGAGCTATGCAGCTATGGTTTTCAACTGGACTTTCCATGTTTTGTCACATCATCCCTAATACAGGGGCTGGGCTGGCTGCCTAACAGGGTTAAATCTGTATTTAAGATCTTAATAAGTATCTGCAATGTTCAATATCTGGGTCCTAACTTCTTTAAAGAGTTATGTCCCTATTGCTTAGGTCATAAGGTGAATGGTATAAAGGTATAGTCGATCACAACAGTTGAAACAATGAGAGTCAGGATTACAATGTGTGCTGCCAGTTTCATCAGCATGCGTTTCAGATTACAATCACATGACTGGAATTCAGACCGAGAATTTACTGGATATGTTAGGTTCAATGTAATAATTTCTTCAAACCACATTCGACATATTTTATCTCCCTCTTTTTGGGCAACATTCCTATCACTACAAACACAATATCAAATATACAAATCATACTTCATAATACATCACTTCATGTCATCAGCCTCCATGCATTTCAATACTTATAAGCAAATTCTGTTATGCTCTATGAGATAATTTCATTACTTACTTATTTTCATGCCTTAAGTCAATGTTTCAAATAGCTACTGAAACATTTCTGGCATACTTTTTGTTCCTCTGCTACCTGCAGACCTCCAGCCCTCCATAACTGATCAGTCAGTTTGTTCCTCATAGGATGAGAGATGACTGGGGAAGCCACCATGACACAGACTTCAAGGGTTTCCTCTTATAGGTCCATACCCCATCCCTTGGAGGCTGGCATGGGCACTTGCATAAGAAGGCCTATTCTGCCCTCTTCCTGCACATGAGTTCTCCCATTCATATGCTAATAAGGGCTGCCATCAATAACATGATATGCCAACCTCACCTCTCCAGTTAAGATTATTTTACCTGCAAGCCTCTGCCTGCCTGAATTCAGTGATACAGACACTGGACCACTAGTCCCTCTCTCCAGAGGAGATGAGTTGGCATTTGCCACTTAATCCTCCCTCTCCTGCCCAGCTTTTCCAATGACTGACATGCTAATCAAATTCAAGTGGTCTGGGTCACAGTCAGAGCTTTATCCCTCTATACCACATAACTGGAAGAAAAGTATGGTTATATTTCATCCTTTCATTCTTCATAGTGGACTTTTGTTCTAGCCAACCTTTCACTTTTACATCTCAAAGCTTTCTCAGCTCCACATCGCACTTTGTGCACAACACCTCTGAATGAGTTCCAAATTCTGTTAGGCCATGTGCAACTCTGGAACTAAACACACTTCCAGCTCTTTCTCCAGACAAATCCTCATGCTACTGTGGTAGATATGACCAACTCAACTTATATATGTGCATTTCCTTGTCTGATTAAGTCATATATTTGTAATGTCTCCAAAATTATTTGCGACATAAGTAATGCCTTGTACAACTTAAATACAGTCTGTAATAGACTACAGCCTGCCACAAAAAAAAAAATTAAAAAAAAAACTTCCAATAAATATGCTCCTTGAAGGACTATCACAATTAGTTTTTTCTCTGTTAGCTTGTCTTCTATAACAATCTGTAAAACATTTTAATCCATAGCAACTGACTTTGCAATACCAGGGATCTACATACAACATGATACTTGTACAATCAAAATATCCAGTGTGAGTGCTTCAGTTACTAAATGATCAAGCACTTCATAGCTCTTTTCTCCAAAATCCACGGCTTACATCAAAAGAGAAAAGTGGTTCAAATCTGACAAAACAGACACCATTTTCTTCAGGAGTACAAAACACATAACAGTCTCTTTTTATGGCATTACTCAAGTTTCTGGATCAATACAATATGAATTTCACCTGTCTTCACTAATGTAATGATAGTATTAAAGACGATAAATAAGTCTGTAACATACTTAACTAAATAATCAGTATGAACATGCTGTGACCTACACATTAACTCTTCACTCACTGAATTACTTTCAGTGTGTCAAACGGCGCCCGATATTGATGGCATATTCACAATATCGACTATATTCTTGTACTTCTTACACTTATGTGTACACACAAGCTCTTTCTGACTCTGTTCTGTGGAACAAGGTGAAACTACTGAAAGCTGACTATAGTGAGTTAGCCTGACCTATGAGATTTCCACAGACATGTATGATGGGTTTGTCCTAATGATTACTCCTCTGTTAATAAAAAAGTAATCAATGCCCATGGCTCAGCGTTCCTGCTGACTGAAGAGGCAGTAACCAGCAAACGTCTTCCAGGGCATCTACTTTAGAATGTTTGATTAGCCAACTCAAAGAACAGCAGTGACAGTTTCTCAAAAACAATACAAGCCCCAAAGTAGTGGAATAGGTCTCCTTAAGGTTCTAATGTGAGCAGCATCCCTAAAAACACTTTAATCTTGCAGTTAGAATGAAGGAGAAAGTCCAGCTGTTGATGAAATGTTATGCAACGGCAAAAAGGTGCACCCTGACAGAGGAAAATGCTAGTCCCTTAGAAAACATCTCTAAGAAATACTGTAGTTTCACTGAAATGCTGGCTGAGCAAAGATTTTTTTTTTTATTTAACAAAAAGCATCTTTATTGAATTATCACTTATGACATAAGCAATCTTACATTTATATAAATGAAAATAAACCATACTGATATATTTTTAGTTACAAATATTATATATCACATATAATCTTCTATAGAGTCACTATCAGTCGATTATATAGCTCATTCTATTCCTGCCTTCCCATAAACTTCATTACTCCTACAAAACATTATTCTTCATGTACTGTTTCACAATTTCCATTTGCTCCTATCCTTAAACAAATAAAAATACCACTTGCAAAAATAAAAAAAACTCTAATAATTTTATAATTATAATTAAAAAAAAAATCCAACTTCCAATTTTTGTACCTGTGTTACTATATTCACCGTATCTAGTACAGTTGGTTTTGACTTTTATTTCCATCTTCTAGTAAATGTTTTTTTTTTTTTGGGAGCCACCAAAATTGAAGTCAGCAAGGCCTTACTATGTCTAGGCAATTTCTATTCTGTATTACAGCTAAAAAAAATTAATAGTTTCCCTAGGTACACTCATTTGCTCAACCAGTACTTCTGACAGACTAGTTTGCACAGAATTTTTAGTCTACCAACTCAATACACTCCCAAAATTGTGTTTACAATTGCCTCTTTCTTCCCCATCACACCTTCAACATTTGCAATCTACCTGTGGAAATCTTCTTTGGAGTCTGTTTACCTATGAAAACACTTCCAAGCAAAGTCCTAAATCTTCCCCATGTTCCTTTCTCTTTGCCTGTACTCTGGCTTCAATCCTTATAGGGAAGGCAATCTCTAACATGCAGTCCAAATGCATTCTTGGTGTCTGAGCAAAGATGTATTCCCTGGTCACTGCACTACAACAGTGGGACTTTCTGGTGCCAGTCTTTGTAGCTTCCTTTATGGAACAAACCACCTGTGCAGAGAAGGTCTCTGGGACACTATCCTGAAATCCTCTAAGCTCTTAGTCAGAGGTACTTAAGGTCTGAGTGCATGCAAGCCCTTTCACTATTACTTACAATTAATGTTATGTTATTATTATTACTATTATTACTTAAGTAGTTATGTAAAAGACAAGTCACTTATTGACGTTCAGGCCTGAGGCAAAAATACAGACTTAGTGTGGTCTTCTACTGCCAGAGTAAATACAAAACTATTACTCTAATGCACCCATTTCTTCTGATTTTCGCTGGCTTGTGGTGATAATTAATCCTAACCCAGGACTTGAAATGACACACACGCACACAAAAAAAAATAATAATTTTCTTAGTTACATCCATTTGCTAAACCAGTCCAGAATATTCAGAATTTTTGCTTGGAAGTAAAGAATTTTTCCAAATGTAGACTGCAAATGTTGAATGTGTGATAGGAAAGGAAGAGGTAATTGGGACCATAATAATAGGGCACTTAACACAATCTACCTATCTGAAAACATTGTCAACAAATGAGGACTAAAACTATTTAACATTAATCTCAGAAGCATATGTAATCAACTAAATAGAACATGCTAGATAGACAGATCTGTCTCTCAGCAACTGCCGTGTCTTTGGAATAGGCTCCCAATTCACGAGTAGCAGTGCACCTCTATGACACTGTTCAAAAGGAACCAGGCTGAGTGGATAGGGAAAGTACAGTTGTGTACCTACCATAAATGTAGATGTTTGAGTGTATTCACTGTTGCAGTCATTACACTTGGGTTATCCTGATGGCAGGCTACCCGCAGTCGGCCAGAATTCCAAAGTCTTGGTCCGGGATCGGTTGCTGTCGCTTCTTCCCTGACGTCAGTGCGACAGAGGTATATAAGATGCAGCCGACACCATTTTCTTCAGTTTTTCTTGCCCCAGATGTCAGGTGCCCCCAAATAGGAAGGCAATAAATATTGCTAATAAAAACATACAGAGAAATATAACAATACCTTCAGCTACAAGCAAATACGTTACAGAGGTTGTATAGGAGAGAAAGGTATAGATAAGTCCCAGCAAAGAAAGTGGGGATGGAGGGTAGGTAACCTGGACTGCAACAGTGAATACACTCAAACATCTACATTTATGGTAGGTACACAACTGTACTATGTTCATCGTGTTTCACTGTTGCAGTCATTACACTTGGGTAGAATCCCAAAGCTGAGGTAGGGTGGCTGGGTCTAAATAGGATTAGGAGTGGCTATGAGGCCCTGCAGAACTGCAGTGGCAAAGCCTGCTCTGGATTTAGAATAGAGAGGCAAGTGGTAATGCTTGGTAAAAGTGTGCGCTGAACTCCAAGTTGCAGCTTCCAAAATGTCCTTAGTTGGTACTCCTCTGAGGAAGGCTGCTGAAGTGGCTGCTGCCCTGGTAGAATGTGGTCTTATGTTGGTAGGCACTGGCTTTCCATGTTGTGCGTAGCAGAAATTAATACAGTGTGCTATCCACTTTGAAATAGTCTGCTTTGAGATAGCCTTTCCTTCTGATCCTGCAGCATATGCTACAAACAGTTGCTCAGTTTTTCTGAATGCTTTTGTTTTGTCCAAGTAGAAGCGTAACTGCCTGTGTATGTCCAAAGTGTGCAGAAGTCTCTCCCCTTTATTCTGGGGATTTGGATAGAATGTTGGCAAATGAATGGTTTGGTTAAGAGCCGCACTGGATACCACATTTGGCATAAATGTTGGATTTGTCCTTAGAGAAACCCTGTCTTGATGAAAGATGATAAAAGGTTCCACTGCCATTAATGCCTGTAGCTCTGAGACTCTTCGTGCAGAAGTTATTGCTAGGAGCAGAGCAGTTTTCCATGATAAAAATTTTATATCCGCTGTATTGGCTGGTTCAAAGGGAGGTAAAGTGAGTTTTTCCAAGACAAAGTTGAGGTCCCAAGTAGGTATCGGTGCTCTCCGGGGAGGTCTTATGTTTTTAGCCCCTCTGCGGTACTGCCTTAGTAGTGGATGAGAGAAGATAGGAGGTTCCGTGTTACAATGAGCTGAAATGGCAGAGGCATGGATCTTAATAGATGAAAAGGATAGGCCTTTGTCCAACATCTCAGTTAAGCATTGTAAAATCTGAGGGATATTTGGTACAAGTGGGTCAAAGCCTTGTGCCTGGTTCCAGGCGCAGAATCTCTTCCATTTGTCTGCATAAGATTTCCTGGTGCTGGGCCTCCTGGCCTCCAGAATAACATCCATAACAGCTTTAGAGAGAGGTGTGGTCTGACTGTCTATGTTATCTGCCATGCAGCCAGATTTAAGGTTCTGAGTTGGCTGTGCAGGATCTGATTGTTTTGTTGAGTCAGAAGTTGAGGTATTTGAGGTAAAGTCCAGGCTGGGCCTTGAGCCAAGTTCTTTAAGAATGGGTACCACTGCTGGCGTGGCCAGTCTGGGGCAATCAGGATCATTTTTGGCCTCTCTTGTCTGATTTTTAGGAGTACCTTGGAAAGAAGAGGCAGTGGTAGAAAGGCATACACTTTTAGGGTTCTCCAGCTGAATGAGAGAGCATCCACTTTCCATGCTTGTGGGTGGTAAGTCCTTGTGCAGAATTTTTGTAGTTGGCAGTTGAGAGGGGAGGCAAAAAGATCTATGTCCGGGCACCCCAATTTCTTTGTTATCAAGCTGAAGACCTGTGGATTTAGTTTCCACTCATGCGGATCTATGAGGTTTCTGCTTAGATCGTCTGCCAGAGTATTCTTCTTTCCTGGCAGGAATTGTGCTTGCAGATGAACTTGATAGGTCAGTGCTGTGTTCCACATAGTCATAGCTTGTCTGCAAAGGGGGTATGAGTGTGTGCCCCCTTGATTGTTTATGTACCACATAACTGTGGTGTTGTCCGTCTTTAGCAATAGTTGTCCTGGATGCAGTAAGTCCTTGAAAGCTGTCAGGGCATTCTGTACAGCTAGCATCTCTTTTTGATTGATGTGTAGATGCATTTGTTCTGCGGACCACTTGCCCTGAATACATTTTCCTGCCACGTGCGCCTCCCCAGGCATAATCCGATGCATCTATTGTCAGTGTCTGCCTGGCTGTGGGTAAAGTGAAAGGCTGTCCCTTGTTGAGGTGACATGCCATTGCCCACTATCTAAACTCCTGTTGCAGGCAGGGAATAAGAGTTATTATTGCTTCCAGGCTGTGGCAATGTTGAGTCCAAACACTTTTTAGGTACTTGTAATTCACGAAACCCCCCCCACTGTGGAAGCCAGGAACAAGTCACTGGGACTGAATTAATATGATTAAAATTTATTTAAAAAAAACTATAACAAAGGTAAAGCGCTTTCATCTAAGACATTAGACTTCATCAGAACACCAAACACACTATTTTGAAAGTTTATATAACAAGTTTCAACAAAGGCAAACACTAATTTAGATACAGACAACCCCCCATTACATCATTTCCCCCTCTAGAGAGATTGCACAAGTATTCAAATATTTGCCTATATCACATCTTAGCTTCTATTATTGGTTTTATAGATATGCTCTCATTTATACCTGGTGTAGTGGTAGCATTTGGGTGGCCTAATGGTTAAGGTGTTTGCCTTACAAACACAAGGTACAGGGTTTGAATCTCACAGGGGATAACTGGCTAAGCTTAAAATGGCTCGCAAGGGCAGTTAGCCTAGTACTAACCTATGAACCTATAAAACTTGTTATATAAACTTGCAAAACAATGTTTGTTGTTCTGATGAAGTCTAATGTCTTAGATGAAAGCGCTTAACCTTTGTTATAGTTTTTTTTTAAATAAATTTTAATTATATTAATTCAGTCCCAGCGGCTTGTTCCTGGCTTCCACAGTGATTTTTTTTTTTGTGAATTACAAGTGGTTGTGACTACGTGGGTTTGTAAATTTTAGGTACCATTGTAACTTCCTCATATGCAGTTTTGCATATGGAATTAGTAGGATGCAGGATGCCATGAACCCTAAAGCCTGCAGAATTTTTCTTGCAGGTAGCTGGGTTTTTGTTGCCATCATTTGAAAGTAATAAGTCAGTTGCCTTTGCTTGTCTGGCGTGAGATAAGCCATCTGGGTAGTTGTATTCAAGCTTGCACCCAGGAATATTATCTCTTGAGAGGGCACTAGTTTTGACTTCTTTTTGTTTACTGTGTACCCTAGGCCAACTAGTAATCTTTTTACAAATGCCAGATGCTTTAGAAGAATGTCCTTGCTCTCTGCTTGAATAAGACAGTCATCCAAATAGGGATATATTTGAATCTCTTTTTGTCTGCACAATGCAATCACTGGTGCCAGGCATTCTGTAAAGACCCTGGGGACAGTAGATAAGCCAAAGGGCAGTGCAGAGAATTGGTAATGCATTGTGCCAGCTATGAATCTGAGGTATCTTCTACAATTTTGTCTGATTGGGATATGCAGGTATGCCTCTTTGAGGTCCAAAGTAACAAGCCAAGCCTTCTTGCCCAGCATGGGTAGAAGTTGTTGCAGTGTCAACATTTTGAATTTTGGAACATCCAGGAAAGTATTTAGAATAGACAGATCCAGTATGGGTCTCCAGGCTTTGTCCTTTCTGGGAACCAAGAAAAGTCTTGAGTAAAATCCTTGTCCTTGTTCTTGCTGTGGTACTTTTTGAATCGCTCTCATATCCATGAGAGCTGTAATCTGTTTTTGTGCCTCTGCCCATTGATTTTGTGGCAGGTCTGGCATTCCTTTTAACCTTGGTAGGGTGTGAAAGTGGAACCTGTAGTCGTGAGAGACAACAGTCAGTACCCATTTGTCCTGGGTGATAATGTGCCAATTTTGAGAGAAAAGTGCTAGCTTTCCCCCTAAGGGTGCTGCCAAAAGGTAAGTGCTTGGCTTTTGAAAAGGGAAGTCATTGGGACTGTTTCCTATAATGTATGACTTGTCTTCTCCTCCTTTGGGGGTTGAAGCACCCCATTGTCTTGGTCTGTAGGAGCCTTGTGGCTGAGATCTGCCTCTTGGGCATCTGTATCTGCCTCTTTGAGGCCTGTCTGACACTGGAAAGGACCAATTTTTAGAAGGCCAATTCCTGCTAAACCTAGGTGGCTGTACCTATAAGAAATCCTTTACTGTCTGCATTGATTTTGCCTTATCCTCCATTTTCTTTAATACCTCTTCTGCCTTAACATCAAACAAAGTATCATGCTGTAAAGGAGCATCCAGTAATTTGGCTTTAACATGATCAGGTAAACTTTGTTCTTTTAACCAAGCATGCCTTCGAATGACAAATCCTGTAACTGTGGCTCTACAAGAAGCCTCTAATGAATCAAAACCACATTGCAGAGTATGTTTTCCCACTTGTTCAGCTGCATGCAATAAATCCTGCATTTCCTTATTGTCAGGGCATTCTAAGCTTGTAGTTATTTTCTGTTTTAACAGAGACCCTAAGTATTGCTGGTATTTCAGCATGTGAAACTGGCAGTTCAAAGCCCTTACTGCTAACGTTGCACAAGTGTAAACTTTTTCCCCCATCTATCCAGCGCTCTGGAATCCCTGTCAGAGAGGGCTGGGTTTTTTGCAGTGGAAGCCTTTACCCCTTTGGGACCCTGAGAAATTGTTTCTGGGTCAGCAGCAGATTTTTTATAAAGAAACGTATGAGAATCTGGGACCCTATAGTACCTATCTGGCTTGACTGGTGCTGGGGGGTAAAGAATCAGGAGACAAGCTAGATTCAGAAAAAACATCATCAACAATATCTAACACAGGGGTATAGCAAGGGGCCTGTGGTGAGGCAATAAAAGAAAATCTCTGAGCCTTTTCTTTGATTCTGAATAATCCTGACTTTCCCAATGAAAATGCTCCCTCATGGTGTGCAAAGTTTCCCCACAAGAGTAATTCTCAGGAGGAGAGGCTGAAGGGATAGACTCTTCAGCATCAGAATCCTCATAGGGAGGAAGACAGTATCCCTGGTCTGAGGAGGAATCAGAGGCCTTTTATCAGGAGGGGGATGGGAACACCTGATCAAAGTAATTAGGTCTTCGGCCATTTTGAGCATCTGTTTCTTAGGCATGGATGGCTATCTAGGAGAATGCTGTACTTGTTTCTTTGTCTGTAATGAGGTTTTAGACTTTGCCTTTGCTGCTGTACTTGACTTTATTGTAAGCTGTGAAGGTCTGAAAACACCCTCAGAAGCCGATGCCCGCTCAGCAGCTCCGGACCCATCTGAGGGAATAGTTTCCATAGGCCCAATACCTTGAGTTTCCAGAGGCCTAGTTGTCTCCACGTGGGAGTCGGAGGCGGCCTGTGGCTCTGAGGTAGCGGGTGTCAGGGGCTGCAAAAGCGCCTCGCTGAGAACCGGCGACTGGCCTAGACCAGGCTTCGTCGTCAGTTTTGGACCTCAGATGACTGTCCTTTTCCTTGTCTTTGCGCTTTTTATGAACTGCGGTCGTCGGTTGTTCCGACGGCATTATGTAGTTAAACCTATGGCCAAAGTAATGCAATGCAAAATCAAACTGATGCTTAATAGTGCGTTTGTTGAATCTAGCACAAAACCGACAACTAGTAACGTCGTGATCAGAGTGGAAGTCCTTATGAGGTATTTGCTTCCCACAAGAAATACAATTGTTAACTTTTACTGACATCAGTCTGGAGCAAGAAAAAGTTTCCCCAACGGGGTACTTAGCTTTATTGAAGACTTCGGTTCTGAAATTCGATTTCGAAAATCTCAGGGGTCGGCCGACCGGCACTTGTGAACTGCTTTTGCTTCGGGCACCGCGCGACAAGAAAGACTGAAGAAAATGGAGTCGGCTGCATCTTATATACCCCTGTCGCACTGACGTCAGGGAAGAAGTGACAGCAACCGACGCCGGACCAAGACTTTGGAATTCTGGCTGACTGCGGGTAGCCTGCCAGCAGGATAACCCAAGTGTAATGACTGCAACAGTGAAACACGATGAACATCCATAAATTCTTACCAGGGACAGCACCCACAATCCTCTTGGAGATGGGCAGTCACTACAAAATACATTCCTGGGTATTTACTAGAGTATCTATGGTATCACATTGGGATGAAACAACTAGGACTGAAATGCGCTCTGGGTCGATAGCCTAGTAACCTCTTACAATCAACTAGTAGACACTCATGTGTACAGGATATGTCTCTCTCTTGCCCTCCCTCCCTCTCTCTCTCCTCTCTCTCAATCTAAAAAGGCCAGCAGTGGAGTAGCAATCATATATCATAATAAACTACCCCCACACAAAATTCCTTTGCTCAGCAAAGCAGAAATGCTTATTTCTTTCTTACAACTCAACAACCACAAAAACCTCTGCATCATGACATTCTATATTTCACCAGAAACAACATGTCTACAGCAGAAAAAAGAAGTTATGTACTCAGCATAACGTTCCATCAGAGTAGTCCTACTTCATTTGTCTTCAACCTTTGGGCTTCAGATCCGGCATGGATTCGACACTAACATCATTGATCTGAGCTTTCAGCTCCTCCTCACTACCCATAATGCCCCCGTTTCCTTCCTCCCTTCAGATCGACTTTGCTGCTGACAATAAACACACCCCCAACCCAACAAGGCCTTACCTCTGCTGACTGTCCAAAAATTCCTGAGCCAAGGAACATAAGGAGTCCTTTGTGACAAACACTGTCTTACACATGGTGAGAATAATAGTGACAAAGCAGGGGGAAGGAGGGGGGGACGGTTGAAGACAAATGAAGTACAACTGCTCAGATGGAACATTATGGTGAGTACGTAAAGTACAGTTGTGTACACTTACCATAAATGTAGATGTTCGAGTGTATTCACTGTTGCAGTCATTACATTTGGATTATCTGTTTTCGGGTAGCCCTCAATCGGCCTGATTAACAAAGTCTTGGGTCCTGCGTCAGCTGCTGTCCCGTCTTCCATGACGTTAGGTCATCAGGGGTATAAAACATGCAGCCGATGCCATTACATCAGTTTTTCTTGCTCCAGATGTCAGGTGCCCCCCTAATGGGGAGCAATTAAATATAAAAGTACAATGATATACCTCCAACAAAAAAGCAAAATACACCAAAAAGGCCTTTAAGCATAGTAAAGGAAAGTAGAGGTATAGCCAAAAGAAATTAGGAGGCTGGAGGGAGGGTAACCAGGACTGCAACAGTGAATACACTCGAACATCTACATTTACGGTAAGTGTACACAACTGTACTATGTTCTTCGTGTTTCACTGTTGCAGTCATTACATCTGGGTAGATTCCCAATGCTATGGTTGGGAGGAGGAATTCAGATAGCATTAGGATCAGCTATGAGGCCCTGCAAGACTGCAGTGGCAAAGCCAGCTCTGGACTTAGAGAAAATTGGCAAATGATAATGCTTGGTGAAAGTATGCACAGAACTCCAGGTAGCAGCTTCTAGGATGTCCCTGGTAAAGACGCCTCTGAGAAAGGCTGTAGAGGTAGATGCAGCCCTGGTGGAGTGAGGTCTGATCCCCTGGGGGATAGGTTTTCCATGGTGCTTCTAGAAGAAATGAATGCAATGGCCTATCCATTTAGAAATGGTTTGCTTTGAAATAGCCTTCTCCTCTGCCCCTGCAGCAAATGCCACCAGCAGTTGTTCAGATTTCCTTTGAGGTTTAGTCCTGTCCAAGTAGAATTTAAGTTGTCTGCGCACATCTACGGAATGCAGTATCTGTTCCCCTTTGCTCTGTGGATTGGGAAAGAAGGTTGGCAAATGAATAGACTGATTAAGAGCCACACTGGATACCACCTTGGGCATGAAGGATGGATTGGTTCTGAGGGGCATCCTGTCTGCATGAAAGATGACGAAAGGCTCCACTGCCATAAGGGCCTGTAATTCAGATATCTTTCTAACTGAAGTGATTGCTAAAAGGAAAGCTGTTTTCCAAGAAAGAAATTTTAAGTCTGCAGTAGCAGCTGGCTCGAAAGGAGGTAGAGTGAGTTTCTCCAAAACAAAGTTAAGGTCCCAGGCTGGGGTTGGAGCTCTACTGGGTAGTCTCAAATTTCTGGCCCCTCTGAGGAACTGCTTGAGCAGTGGATGAGAGAAGAAGGGAGGTTCTGTGCTATAATGAGCTGAAATGGCTGAGGTGTGGATTTTAATGGAGGAAAAAGACAGGCCCTTGTAAAGCATCTCAGTTAAGTATTGTAAAATCTGAGGTAAATTGGGCGCTGCTGTGCCCATACCTTGAGACTGGATCCAGGCACAGAATCTTTTCCATTTTTCAGCATAATATTTTCTAGTACTAGGCCTCCTTGCCTCTCACAGGTTTACTGAGGGATGGCAGAGGAGAGATTATGTAATTAGCCAGGTTACAAGGTTCAGTGTTAGAAGCTGAAGGTGCAGAATCTGGTTCTCCTGCTGAGACAACAGGGACGGAGTCTGAGGCAGGTGCCATGGGGATAACCGTGACACACTGCACAGGAGGGGGTACCAGTGTTGGCGTGGCCAGTCTGGTGCAATCAAAATCATCCTTGGTTTGTCCTGTTTGATTTTTAGTAGTACTTTGGAAAGCAGAGGCAGAGGGGAGAAGGCATAGATGGATAGGTTTTTCCAGCTGAAAGACAGACATCCACTTTCCAGGCTTGCTTGTGGGGAGTCCTTGTGCAAAATCTGTCCAATTGGTAGTTCTGGGGAGAGGCAAACAGGTCTATATCTGGGCTCCCCCATTTGCTTGTCAACATGTTGAAAATCGTTGGTTCCAGTTTCCACTCGTGTGGGTCCATGACGTTTCTGTTTAGTCCGTCTGCCAGTGCAATTTTCCTGGCAGGAACTGAGCTTGTAGGTGCACTTGGTAGCTCAAGGCTGTGTTCCACAATGCCATGGCTAGTCTGCAGAGGGGGTAAGAATGTGTACCCCCCTGCTTGTTTATGTACCACATAACAGTGGTGTTGCCCATCTTTACCATACGTTTTCCTGGAAGAATGCAGTCCATGAAGGCTGTCAGAGCATTTTGTACAGCTAACATTTCTTTTTGATTGATATGCGGGTGCATTTGACTTGGTTTCCATTTGCCCTGAATGCACTTTCCTGCCAGGTGAGCCCCCCATGCATAGTCTGATGCGTCTGTTGTTAGGGTTTGGGCAGCAGGGGGTGGTGTGAAAGGTAGTCCCTTGTTTTGGTGGCAGGCCTCTGCCCACCAAAGGAATTCTAGGCATAGGCAAGGTATGATAGGAATCATTGCTTCTAGATCCTGAGAATGTTGACACCATAAGCTTTTTAGATACCACTGTAGTTTCCTCATATGCAGTCTTGCATATGGAATTAGAAGAATGCAAGAGGCCATGAACCCCAAGCCTTGCAGTATTTGTCTTGCAGATAGCAGGATTTTTGTGGCCACTTGTTTGAAGTAGGTTGTTAAAAGAATTTGTTTCTCTGGCGTGAGGTAAGCCATCTGGGAAGCTGTATTCAAGCTTGCTCCCAGGAATATAATTTGTTGACAGGGTACCAGGTGTGATTTCTTTTCATTTATGGTGTACCCCAGACAAGTTAGAACCCTTGGTACAAAGGCCAGATGATTCAAAAGTATGTCCTGGCTTTCTGCCTGAATTAAACAATCGTCCAGGTATGGGTATATTTGAATATTTCTTTGCCTGCAAAATGAAATAACTGGAGCTAGGCACTTTCTGAATACCCTGGGCACAGTCGATAAGCCAAAGGGCAGTGCAGAGAACTGATAGTGCATGTAGCCTGCTTTGAAGCGTAGGTATCTTCAGCAAGATTCCCTGATTGGGATGTGCAGGTATGCTTCTTTTAAATCTAGTGTTGCAACCAGGCATCTTTTCCTAGCATAGGAAGTAATTGATGAAGAGTCAGCATCTTGAATTTTGTAATTTCCAAAAAGGTGTTTAGAGTAGACAGGTCCAGGATAGGACGCCATGAATTGTTTTTTCTGGGTACCAGGAAAAGTTTTGAGTAGAAACCTTGTCCCTTTTCCTCTTCCAGTACCAGTTGAATAGCCCCCATGCTTAAAAGAGAAAGTACTTGTTTTTGGGCCTCTGCCCACTGATTTAGGGGTAGGTCCAGCCACCCGCTTGGTGTTGGCAATATGTGGAAGTGAAATCTGTATCCCTGGGACACTATATTTAAAACTCATTTGTCCTGGGTAATGAGTTCCCAGTTCTTTGCACGAAGAGCAATCTTTCCCCCCAAAGGGGCAGTCAGTTGATAAGTGCTTGGAAATTTTAAACAAAAGTCATTGAGACAGTTTACCATATGGGGAGTCTTATTACTCCCAGATTTGGAAGTGGAGGCCCCCCACTGCTTAGTCCTGTGTATCACCTGGAACTGAAACCTGGGGCTTTTGCTGTGTTTGGGTTTGGCTTGAGAAGACCTGGAAGGGGCTGGAAAGGACCAATTCTTAGAGGGCCAGTGCCTACTAAATCTAGGAGGCTGAACTTGTAAGAAATCTTTTAACAGTTTGCATAGATTTAGCTTTATCTTCCATCTTTTTAAGAACTTCCTCAGCCTTGTTGCCAAAAAGGAGGTCCTGATTTAAGGGAGCATCCAACAATTTAGCTTTAACATGATCAGGCAAGGATTGCTCCTTTAGCCAAGCATGCCTTCTGAGCACAGACCCAGTAACGGCAGCCCTGCAAGAGGCCTCTAATGAATCAAAACCACATTGCAAAGTATGTTTTTCAACTTGTTCAGCAGAATGCATTAAATCCTGTAATTCTTTATTTTCCACACAGTCAGGAATCAACATCATTTTCTGTTTAAGCAATCCAATAACATGTTGCTGATACTTTAACATATGAAACTGGCAGTTTAAAGCCCTAATGGCCAAGGTTGCAGAAGTGTAAACCTTCTTACCCCATCTATCCAGTGCCCTGGAGGCTCTATCAGAAGGGGTAGGATTTTTAGCAGTAGAAGCCTTAATGTCCTTGGGCCCCTGTGAAATAATCTCTGGATCCGCAATAGGATTTTTAAAAAGGAACTTGTGTGACTCAGGGACCCTGTAGTATCTGTCAGGTTTTCTGGGAGCAGGAGGCAAGGAATCAGGGGCCAAACTAGATTTTGAAAAAGCAACATCAATGTCTAGTACAGGAGGAATAGCTAAAGGCCAATGCTGAGGTAGAAGTAAGAAATTCCTAAGCCTC
The DNA here is from genome assembly GCF_019279795.1 of Protopterus annectens. NCBI lineage: Eukaryota > Metazoa > Chordata > Ceratodontiformes > Protopteridae > Protopterus > Protopterus annectens. The sequence goes on from NC_056729.1 coordinate 72,873,985, forward strand.
CTTTTTGAATCAGAAAAATCCTGTCTTTCCCAGTGGAAATGCTCCCTTAGAGTATGCAAGGTTTCCCCAAAAGAAAAATCCTCTGGAGGGCAAGCAGAGGGAATGGAGTCTTCTGCATCAGAATCCACATAAGTAGATAAGGGCAAATCCAGATCATCAGAAGAATCAGAAAAAACAGAATCCTGGTCAGAAGATTCATAAATAACTTCAGTCCTAGGCATCTTAGTAAGGGGGGGGGGTTGGCTACCCCTGATTAGAGTTATTAAATCTTCAGCCATTCTTATCATTTGTTTTTAGGCATAGAGGCCTGAGCATGTGGCCTGGGCATCATTTTTTTAGCCATGGTTCGAGATTTAGGCCTAAGTGAAGAAGGAGGCGTCGGTTTAACATGCAAGGCCAAAGGCCTGAATACACCCTCAGAAGCCGGTGCCTGCACAGCGGCTCCGGACCCATCAGAGGTAGAGCCATCCACGGGTTCCATAGTTGGAGCATCTTGCGGCATACCGGACTCCGAATGGGTCTCAGTAGAGGCCTGTGAATCAGAAGTAGCGGGTATCAGGGGCTGCGAAAACGCCTCACTGAGTACCGGCGAACTGGCAACTGGATTAGGATAAGTGTCTTCGGCGGTTTTGGACCTCTGTGGCCTGTCTCTGTATTTATCTTTACTTTTTTTCAGAATCCCGGTAGTCGGATGGCTAACCAACGACATTTCTGGATAATTAAACCGAGAACCGAAATATTTAGAGGCGAAAATATACCGCTGACTGATAGTGCGCTGATTAAATAAAGCACAAAACCGACAGCAAGGTACATCATGGTCAGGGCCTAGGCAAGGAATACAGTATGAATGAAAATCTTTATGAGGTATTTGCTTTCCACAAGTAATGCAATTACTAACTTTTATTGACATCAGTAAGGAGCAAGAAAACGTTTCCCCAGCAGGGTACTTAGCTTTAGTTGAAGACTTCGGTTCTGAAACTCGAAAATGAAAATTTCAGGAGTTGGCTGACAGGCACTTGCAAACTGCTTCTGCTTCGGGCACTGCATGGCAAGAAAGACTGATATAATGGCGTCGGCTGCATGTTTTATAACCCTGACGACCTGACGTCAGGGAAGAAGCGACAGCAACCGGCGCAGGACCCAAGACTTTGTTAATCAGTCCAACTGAGGGCTACCTGCAAGCAGATAACCCAAATGTAACGACTGCAACAGTGAAACACGAAGAACATCTTCTTTATCTGAAGTAGTTTACTTAATTTGGTCTTCAACCTTTGGGACAGAGTACCCAGCTACTCACACCCGGGAGGCCCTCATGGAAGGATATTCTGGAGAATGGCTGAGCCAAACAAACTCCTACCTCTGGAAATGATGCCCAACTTGTAGTGGGAAATGAAGGTAAGAGATGAGGACCACGTAGCGGCAGAACAAATGTCATTTTATTTTATTTTTTTTATTTTATTTGCATTTGTTTAACCAGGATAGTCCATTGGGCCTGAAGAACCCGTTTTCAATGGAGTCCTGGGGAGAAAAGCTCCACATACAGATTACACAAGGATGAGGATATACATATACATTACATTTGAGTTAAACTTTGTACAATGCATGTGATTAAACATGTAGAGAGCTAAAAACACAGGTTATCACGGGCTATGGTATATATATATATATATATATATATATATATATATATATATATATATATATATATATATATATATATATATATATATATATATATATATATATATATATATATATATATATATATATTTTTTTTGAGGAGAGTCTGTTCGTATGCTGGTAGCCAATGAGTAATGCTACCTGGGATTTTGAGTGACAGAAGAGAAAAGTAGTAGTGTAAAGAGTAGGTTATGACAGAAGAGAAAAGTAGTAGTGTAAAGAGTAGGTTATGACAGAAGAGAAAAGTAGTAGTGTAAAGAGTAGGTTATGAGGGGTGAGATCAGTATACTGGTAGCTCAAGAGTAGTGCTACCTGGGGTATAGAGTGAATGAAGAGAAAGAGTAGTAGAGTAAAGAGTAGGTTATGAGGGGTGAGAGCAGGAGCATGCCCATGTGGAGGTTAGATGGGAGTGGAGTGATTTTTTAAAGGATGGGAGGCTTGTAAGGGTACGAATGGAGGGAGGAAGGGAGTTCCATAAGCGTGCTAGTGAGAAGGACAGGAGGTTTTGTCCAGGAGGGTGGATGGGTCTGTGAATTTCTATGAGGTTTTGATTGTTTGATCTTAGATATCGTTGAGTGTGGTGCATTTTAAAGGTAGAAGAGAGTGCGGGGCAGAGGGATGGCTGGAAAATCAGTTTGTGAGCATATGTGAGTTGGGTGTAGGAGAGGTATTTCTAACCAGTTCAGTTTGTGGAGTGGTTCTCAATGGTGGGTTGATGATTTGTTGCAAGTGGCGAATTTGGCAATTTTATTATAACAAGAGGATAGTCTGTTTTTGAGGGAGGATTGTAGGTTAGAAAGAAGAGGTGCCCCATAGAGAAGGGAGGGCAGGAGAAATGTTGTAGAGAGAGTAATCTTAGTAGATTAGCTGAGGAATCGATTGTGATGGTAGAGCATGCCAAGTTTTTGGTGGGTTTTCTTTATGTTTTGTAGTAGATGGGAATTGAATTTAAGCTTGTCATCAATTTGAACTCCTAACTCATCCAGACAGACCCTGGATCAGAATGCCGCTGAGGTAGCCATAGATCTGGTAGTGTGTGCTTTTACCTGACATGGCAGAGAGAGCCCCTTAGCTAAACAGGCCCTGGTAATGCATTCAGTTATCCATCTGGCAATTGTAACTTTGGAAATTGGTTTGCCCAAAAAGGGTTTAGCATAAGAAACAAACTGGTCAGATTTTATAAAGGATTTAGTCCTGTAAAGGTAGAAACATAGTTGTCTACATATAGCTAACAAATGCAATTTATATTCTCCCCTGTTTTGAAAATTTGGAAAAAATACTGGCAGGTTGATTGTTTGGTTTACGTTTGCTTCAGAGGCCACCTGTGGCAAAAAAGGATTGGTGCATAGAGAGACTCTATCCTTGTGGAAGATCATGTAAGGCACTTTGATAGAAAGAGCTTGGAGTTCTGATACCCTCTTAGCATAAGTGATGGCCACCAAGAAAGCAGTCTTCCAGGATAGACACTGGAACTCAACTGTAGCTGCAGGTTCAAAAGGGGGTGAAATAAGAGCCTGGAGAACCAAGGTAAGGTCCCACAGAGGCGTAGGATCTTTCATCGGAGGGCGTAGTAGAAAGGCACCCTTTAGAAAAGCCTTGCAGAGCTTTGAAGATGTCAAGGGTAGTCGTACTGTCCCCTACGTGAAAAGTAGAGATAGCGGCCAGTTGTACATCAATAGTGGATGAACTGGCACCCTATTGAAAAAGACCCGCTAAGAAATCTAAAACTTCAGAGACCGGAGCCGTAAAAGAGTCGAAGGCATGCTGCGAAGCCCAAACCTAAAAACGCTTCCATTTGTTACGGTAGACTCTTCTGGTTGATGACCTGTGAGCCACAACCAGAATCTCCTTAACCGAGGGAGATAAACTGGGAGTCCTGACAATCATGGGAACTGGAGCAGCCAAGCCGTGAGCTTCAGACTGACGAGATCGGATGCGGTATCCAGAGGGTTGAGAAATAAGATCCGAAACTGGATCCAGAATCCATGTTGGAAAGTACAGTTATGTTCAAGTGTATTCACTGTTGCAGTCCTAACAAATGGGTTATCTGGTTCCCGGTAGCCCTCGATCGGCCAGTCTACCAAAGGTACGTAAACATGACGTCAGCTGTTGTCGGTTGTAAAGGACGTCCGATACAAAAGGAGGCAGCTGACGTCACTTCCTCAGTCTTTCTTGCCATAACAGTCAGAAGCCCCCAGAAACGAGGCTCAACCCAAAAGCAATTTTGGCAAATAATATCAAATTTAGCCTGTACCTTTAGGAGGAGAGGACCAAAAAAGGGGGAAGGAGGGAGGGAAACCAGGACTGCAACAGTGAATACACTTGAACATCTACATTTATGGTAAGTGTACACAACTGTACTATGTTCATCGTGTTTCACTGTTGCAGTCCTAACTAATGGGTTGATTACCAAAGCACAGAGAAAAGGGAGGAGGAAACAACAGAATCAAGGGTTGGAGATAATACCCTGCAGAACAGCAGTGGCAAACCCTGCCCTGGCTCTGGAAAACAAAGGCACATTATAATGCTTTGTGAAAGTGTGAACAGAAGACCATGTGGCAGCCTCCAAAATATCTTTAGTAGGGACACCCCTTAAAAAGGCTGCAGAAGTGGAAGATGCTCTAGTTGAGTGGGTCCTAACCCCTTGAGGAGGGACCTTGCCATGAAAGGAATAACAAAAAGTAATGAAATGTGCAATCCATTTAGGAATGGTTTGCTTAGAAATAGCCTTGCCCTGGGCTCCAGGGGCAAAACTGACCAATAACTGTTTTTATTTCCAAAGGTCTTTAGTCCTGTCCAGATAAAACCTAAGCTGTCTGTGCACATCAAGAGAATGTAGGATCCTTTCACCTCTATTTCGAGGATTAGGAAAGAAGGTGGGAAGGTGTATGGACCGATTAAGAATCAGGCTAGAAGCCACCTTAGGCATAAAGGAGGGGTTGGTTCTCAGAGACCCCGTATCTGCATGGAAAATAAGAAAAGGCTCCACAGCCATCAAAGCTTGCAGCTTCGAAACCCTCCTTGCTGAAGTTATAGCCAAGAGGAAGGCAGTCTTCCAAGAGATAAACTTTAAATCTGCAGTGGCAGCTGGCTCAAAAGGAGGAAGAGTGAGTTTCTCCAGAACAAAATTAAGATCCCAGGCTGGAGTAGGTGCTCTTCTGGGAGGTTTTAAGTTGCAAGCACCTCTGAGAAACATTTTTATTAGGGGATGAGATAAAATGGGTTGCTCAAAAGAACAATGAGCAGAAATGGCTGAAGCATGGATCTTGATAGAGGAAAATGAAAGACCACCCTGAAGCAAATCAGCCAGGTATTCCAGGATCAAAGAAAGGGTAGGCTGAGAAGAAGATTCCCCTCTAGCCTGCATCCAATGAGAGAATCTTTCCCATTTGCCAGCATAAGACTTCCTAGTGCTAGGCCTCCTGGCCTCCCTCAGCACGTCAACCACCTGCTGGGAAAGGGAAGAAGAAAAGGATGGAGTCATACAATGAGTCAAGCTGTCAAATGGAGAGTCTGAAAATGAGGATGTAGAATGTTTCCCCCTTCCTGAACCAAAAGATCTGGCTTCAGAGGAAGATGCCAAGGAGGAAATTGGGAGAGACTGTGAAGCAGTGGATACCAATGCTGCCTGGGCCAGTCCGGAGCTATGAGAATAGTCCTTGGTCTTTCGTCCCTGATCTTCAACAATACTCTGGGAAGAGGAGGGAAGGCATAAACTGACAGCAGCATCCAAGGGAAGGACAGAGTATCCACTTTCCAGGCTCTGCTGTGATGCTGTCTGGTGCAAAAAAGAGGTAGAAGATGGTTGTCTGGGGAGGAGAAAAGATCCACCTGAGGTGTGCCCCAACGCTGAATGATGCTGTAAAAGATTGCTCTGTTCAGCTGATACTCATGAGAATCATGGGTTTGTCTGCTCAACTGGTCTGCCAAAACACTGAGCCTTCCTGGAAGAAACTGAGCTAGGAGATGCAGGCCCAGGGATGCTGCTATGGACCAGAGATTCATGCTCTGCCTGCACACGGGGTAAGAATGTGTCCCTCCATGCTTGTTTATGTACCACATGACTGTGGTGTTGTCTGTTCCGATGAGCAGGGTTCCTAGAGAAAGAAGATGCTTGAAAGCTAGTAAGGCCTGCTGAACTGCTATCAACTCATTCAGATTTATGTGCAGGTGCATTTTCTGGGTATTCCAATGTCCCTGTATGCATCTGCCATCCAGGTGAGCTCCCCAGGCATAGTCCAATGTGTCTGTGGTAAGAACTTGAGTGGCAGGCGGTGGGCAAAAAGGCTGTTGCCCACCACAGAAACTCTGTCTGCAGAGATGGAAGCAGAGGAATCATCATACCCAGGTCATGTGTGTGTTGACACTAAATGTTCTTGAGGTACCATTGCAATTTCCTCATATGCAGTCTTGCATATGGAATCATGAGAATGCAAGAGGCCATGTATCCCAGAGCTTGCAGGTATTTCATTGCAGGGAGCTGGGACAGGCTTGCCAAGTCCTTGAAGCAAACTGAGTTATCTGCTTCTCCTGGGTGAGATATATTATCTAGGCAGCTGTATTGAGACTCGCTCCCAGGAAGGTCATCTCCTTGGATGGCACCATTTTTGAGTTTTCCTCATTGAGAGTGTAACCCAGGGAAGAGAAAATAGTCTTTACAAATTCTAAATCCTTTAACAGCTGTTCCTGAGAATTTGCTTGAATTAGACAGTCGTCCAAGTATGGATAAAATATGTTTTCTTCTGCCTGCAAAAAGCAATGACTGGAGCCAGGCACTTTGTGAAAACACTGGGAGCAGTAGATAAGCCAAAGGGCAGCACAGAGAATTGGTAATGTTGCTTGCCCACCCTGAAACGAATGTGTTGCCTGCAACTTTCCCTGATAGGGATGTGCAGATAAACTTCTTTGAGATCCAAGATTACCAGCCAGGAATCCGTTTCTAACATTGTTAGTAACTGATGCAGAGTGAGTATTTTGAACTATGGAATTACCAAAAAAGAGTTCAGAATGGCTAGATCTAGGATAGGACGCCAAGTGCCTTCATTTTTTTGGAACTAGGAAAAGTCTGGAATAGAAACCCTGGCCTACCTGCTGAGCAGGAACTGATTATATTGCTCCCAGATGAAACAGAGAAAAAATTTGTTTTTCTACTTCTGCCCTTTGGTTTGGAGGAGTGTCTGGGAATCCTTTGGGAACTGGAAAGGTGTGGAAAGAAAACTTGTGCCCTAGGGATACAGTTCTAAGTACCCATCTGTTGTCCGTGATAGTGGCCCAGACATTTGCAAAAAGGGCCAACCTTCCCCCTTAAAGGACTTTCCACGCAGGCAAGAACAGGCAGAATTTGGATAAAGTCATTGAGAGTGTTTAGATTGAGATGCAGGCTTAGAACTTCCCGCCTTGGAAGTGGAAGTCTGCCAACGGTTAGACCTTTGAGGGGTAGCCACCTGCCCCTAGAAGATTTGCAACCTCTAGTCCTAGAACGGTTCTGTCTGCTGGGATCAGGAACGTCCAACTCTTAGAAGGGTAATTCCTGCTACAGCGAGGAGGTTGAACTTGCAGAAAATCCTTAACAGTTTGCATAGACTTGGCCTTATCCTCCATCTTCTTGAGCACTTCTTCTGCTTTGCTGCCAAAAAGACTGTCCTTATGCAAAGATACATGTAAAAGCTTAGCCTTGGCAGGCTCTGGTAGGGGCTGTACCCTGAGTCAAGCGTGCCTTCTGATAACAGATACTGTAGCTGTAGCCCTGCAGGAGGCCTCTAGAATATCAAAACCACAATGTAAAGAATGTTTACTGACAAGACTGGCAGAATTCAGCAAATCCTGCATATCCTTACTCTCTGCCAAAAGGGGAACACTTGCTGTCCTAGACTTAATAGCTCCCAAGGTGTGCTGCTGGTACTTCAGCATATGAAAAAGACAATTAGTAGACCTAACAGCAAGAGTAGCAGAGGTATAAACATTTTTACCCCACCTATCTAGATTCCCTGTCAGAGGGAACAGAATTTTTGGTAACAGTGGCCTTAAGTCCTTTAGGGCCTTGAGAAATAACCTCTGGATCAGCCAACGGATTCCTGAAAAGAAACATATGAGAATCAGGGACTCTATAGTACCTGTCAGGTTTCCTGGGAGCAGGAGGAACTGAATTTGGAGTCAAGGAATTTTCCAGAAAAACATCAACCACTTCCAACACTGGGGGAATAGCCAGAGGCTTATGCTGAGGTAAATCCAAAAACTCCCTAATCCTTTTCTTAGACTGGGGATAATCCTGACTTTCCCATTTAAAATGCTCCCTGAGAGTATTCAAAGTATCACCAAAAGAGAAATCCTCTGTGGGAGAAGCAGAAGGGATGGACTCCTCTGCATCTGAATCCTCAAAAGGAGAAAAAGCCCAAGAAACTTCCTCTTCATCAGCAGAAATGCTAAAGGAATCAGAACCAGAAAAAGACAAAGCCTCAGGAGAAACATCCCTACTCCTTTTAGGAGGAGGAGGCTGTGAACTCCTAATAAGAGTCAAAAGGTCATTAGCCATTTTAACCATTTGGGATTGAGGGGAACGAGAAGAAACTGGAGCCTGCTTTTTCACAGGCTTACGACTGGAAGATTTACCTGCAAGTCTGAAGGACTCGAGAGGCCTGGCAACCGCCGAAGTTGCAGTAGAGGTTGTCGGTATGAGCTTGCTGTCTGAACGAAGAATGGAGGCCTTGGACACCAGAGTCAGCTTAGCGGCTCCGGCTCAAGCTGAAGAGGCGAAAGGTCAGAAGGCAAAAATGGAGGCCGGAGGCCTGGGGGACTCTGAAATGGTCTCAACCGAGGCCTGCGGTTGAAAATCAGTGGACCGCATTACTGATGACCATCTTAACATCATCTGAGGACTTAACCTTCTGAAGCCTGTCACGGTCCTTATCCTTACTTTTCTTGGGAATATCCGAAGCCTGAAGACCCATGGATGCCATACCAACAAACACAGGCCAAACTCCAAAATATTTAGCTAAAAGGTTAGCCCAACGACGAATAGTACGTGGATTAAAAAAGGCACAGTGATCACAATAAGGAATGTCATGGTCAAGGCCTAAACAAATAATGCAATAGGAATGAAGATCTCTATGGGGAATCTGCTTTCCACAGGTAAGACAATTATTACCCTTTTCTGACATTCGTTAAGGCAAGAAAAGAGGATCCCCAATGGGGTACTTAGCTGTAGTTTACTTCAACCTTGAAGTCGGAAACCAAAAAAGGTAAACTGCCGACCGGCACTCGTGCAAGAAATGCTTCTGCTTCGGGCCCCGCAGCAAGGAAGACTGAGAAAGTGACGTTGGCTGCCTCCTTTTGTATCAGACATCCTGACATCCTTTACAACCGACGACAGCCGACGTCATATTTACTTACCTTTGGTATGCTGGCTGACTGAGGGCTACCAGGAAAGTACAGTTGTGTATACTTACCATAAATGTAGATGTTCGAGTGTATTCACTGTTGCAGTCATTACATTAGGGTAATCTGCTGGCAAGTTGCCCTCAGTCGGCCTGAATAACAAAGTCTTGGGTCCTGCATCGGTTGCTGTCTCCTCTTCACTGACGTCAGGTCATCACAGGTATAAAACATGCAGCTGATGCCATTTTATTCAGTTTTTCTTGCTCTAGATGTCAGGTGCCCCCCAAATGGATAGCAAAAAAAAAAAAAAATATATATATATATATATATATATATGTAAATAAACAGCAATATATATGGTAATGCACTTTTAGCAACATAAACTTTACCTTTATCTAAAAGCAAACACACCACAAAGGCTTTAGAATATAGTGAAGGAAAGAGAAGTTATAGAAAAGGGGGATGGAGGGTGGGTAACCTGGACTGCAACAGTGAATACACTCGAACAGCTACATTTATGTTAAGTGTACACAACTGTACTATGTTCTTCGTGTTTCACTGTTGCAGTCATTACATTTGGGTAGAATCCCAAAGCTATGGATGGAAGGATGGAACTAAATAGTATAAGGAGCGGCTATAAGGCCCTGCAGAACTGCAGTGGCAAAGCCTGCCCTGGATTTAGAGAAGAGAGGCAAATGATAATGCTTTGTGAAGGTATGAACAGAGCTCCAAGTAGCAGCTTCTAGAATGTCTTTGGTTGGAACTCCTCTGAGAAAGGCTGCTAAGGTAGAGGCAGCCCTGGTGGAATATGACCTGATTCCCTTGGGCGCAGGTTTACCATGATGCAAGTAGCAGAAACAAATGCAGTGGCTTATCCACTTAGAAATAGTCTGCTTTGATACAGCCTTCCCGTCTGATCCTGCAGCAAATGCCACCACTAGTTGCTCAGACCTTCTTAGAGATTTGGTCCTGTTTAAGTAGAATTGTCTGTGTACGTCCAATGAATGCAGAATCCGCTCCCCCTTGTTCTGCGGATTTGGGTAAAATGTTGGCAGGTGAATAGTTTGGTTAAGAGCCACACTGGATACCACCTTAGGCATACAGGAGGGATTGGTCCTGAGGGACACCCTGTCCGGGTAAAATGTAATAAAAGGTTCCACAGCCATGACAGCTGTAGTTCTGAAACCCTTCTTGCTGAAGTGATCGCCAAAAGGAAATCTGTTTTCCAAGATAAAAACTTTACATCCGCAGTAGCTGCTGGTTCAAAAGGAGGCAAGGTGAGTTTTTCCAGCACAAAATTGAGGTCCCATGCAGGAGTTGGTGGTCTTCTGGGAGGCCTTAAAGTTTTGGCCCCTCAAAGATACTGTTTTAGCAGAGGATGAGAAAAGATGGGAGGCTCCGTGTTGTAATGAGCCGAGATGGCAGAGGCTTGGATTTTTATTAAAAAAAAAGATAGGCCCTTGTCAAGCATCTCAGTCAAGTACTGTAAAATCTGAGGGATATTTGGTTTTGCTGTGTCCGTTCCTTGTGCTTGGTTCCAAGCACAGAATCTCTTCCATTTATCAGCATAAGGTTTTCTAGTATTAGGCCTTCTGGCTTCCAAAACGACATCCATCACAGATTTACTGAGAGGTGCTGTTTGAATAATTACATGATCAGCAATGCTGCAAGGTTCAGAGTTTGGAGCTGAATGTGCAGAATTTGATTGTTCTGCTGAGACAGTAGATGAGGTATTTGAGACACCAAGGAGGGAGTTGAGACATATTCTTTAGAATTGGGTACCAGTGCTGGCGAGGCCAGTCCAGAGCAATTAGGATCATTTTTGGTTTTTCCTGTCTGACCTTTAGTAAGACCTTGGAGAGAAGAGGCAGAGGGGGAAAGGGGTAGACTGATAGGTTTTTCCAACTGAAGGATAGGGCATCCACTTTCCATGCTTGTCCTTGTGCAGAATATGTCCAGTTAATAATTTTGGAGGGAGGTAAATAGATCTATGTCTGGGCTCCCCCATTTCAGTGTTACCATGCTGATGATTTGTGGATCCAGTTTCCACTTGTGCAGGTCCATAAGATTTCTGCTTAGGTCGTCTGCCAGAGTATTTTGTTTTCCTGGCAGGAATTGAGCTTGAAGATGTACTTGGTAAGTCAAGGCTGTCTTCCACAATGTCATGGCTAGTCTGCAAAGGGGGTAGGAATGTGTACCCCCCTGCTTGTTTATGTACCACATAACCGTGGTGTTGTCCATCTTTATCAGTAGTTGTCCTGGATGAAGTAAGTCCTTGAAGGCTGTCAGGGCATTCTGAACAGCTAGCATCTCTTTCTGGTTGATATGCAGATGCATTTGTTTTGAGCTTCATATGCCCTGAATGCATCTTCCCACCAGGTGGGCCCTCCAAGCATAGTCTGATGCGTCTGTAGTTAGGGTTTGGGTGGCAAAGGGTAGAGTGAATGACAGTCCTTTGTTTTGGTGACATGTCTCTGCCCACCAAAGAAACTCCTGTTGTAGGCAGGGAATGAGAGGAATCATTGTTTCCAGACTGTGACAATGTTGACTCCATAAACTTTTTAGGTACCACTGAAGTTTCCTCATATGCAGTCTTGCATATGGAATTAGTAGAATGCAGGATGCCATGAACCCCAAAGCCTGCAGAATTTGTCTTGCAGATAACTGGGTTTTTGTTGCCATCTGTTTGAAATATACAGTCAGTTGCCTTTGTTTGTCTAGCGTAAGGTAAGCCATCTGGGCAGTTGTATTCAAGCTTGCACCCAGGAATGTAATTTTTTGAGAAGGTACCAGTTGTGATTTCTTTTCGTTTATTGTGTACCCTGGGTATGTTAGAAGTCTTTTTACAAATGTCAGATGTTGAAGAAGAATGTCCGTGTTCTCTGCTTGAATGAGACAGTCGTCCAGGTAAGGATACATTTGAATGCTTCTTTGTCTACAGAATGCAATTACTGGTGCCAGGCACTTTGTAAAGATCCTGGGCACAGTAGATAAGCCAAAGGGCAGTGCAGAGAATTGGTAATGCATAAAACCTGCTTTGAAGCGGAGGTATCTTCTGCATGATTCCCTTATTGGGATATGCAGGTATGCCTCTTTTAAGTCTAGAGTCACTAACCAAGCGTTCCTGTCCAGCATAGGCAGTAGCTGTTGTAAAGTCAACATTTTGAATTTTGGAATGTCCAGGAACGTGTTCAAAATTGATAAGTCCAGTACTGGATGCCAGACATGGTCTTTTCTGGCTACCAGGAACAGTCTGGAATAAAAACCTTGTCCTTTTTCCTGTTCTGGTACTGGTTGAAGAGCCCCCATATCCATGAGGGACGTAACTTGTTTCTGAGCCTCTGCCCATTGATTTTGTGGCAGATCTGGCCAACCGTTTGGAATTGGCAAAGTATGGAAAAGAAATCGGCACCCCTGGGATACTATGTTTAATACCCACTTGTCCTGGGTAATTAAATGCCAATTATGAGCATGAAGTGCTAATTTTCCCTCCAAGGGGGCTGCCAAAAGATAACTGCTTAGTGATGGTAGAGGGAAGTCATTGTGACTGCTTACTGTAGGGTTGCCCTTTGTTTCCTCCAATTTTGGAGGTGGAGGCACCCCATTGCTTTGACCTGTAAGAACCCTGTGATTGGTATCTAGAGCCTTTTGAGCGCCTGGATTTGCCTTGAGAGGCTCTGTTGGACACAGGAAAGGACCAATTTTTAGTAGGCCAGTGCCTACTGAATCTGGGTGGCTGCACTTGTAAGAAATCCTTTACAGTTTGAATAGATTTAGCTTTGTCTTCCATTTTCTTCAAACCTCTTCTGCCTTATTACCAAACAGAGTATCATACTGTAAAGGGACATCTAACAATTTAGCTTTAACATGATTAGGCAGATTTTGCTCCTTGAGCCAGGCATGCCTTCTAATCACAGATAAAGTAACTGCGGCCCTGCAAGAGGCCTCCAAAGAATCAAAACCACATTGCAAAGTATGCTTTCCAACCTGTTCTGCTGCATGCAATAATTCCTGTAATTATTTATTTTCCACACAATCAGAGATCAACATCATTTTCTGTTTCAATAAGCCCATAACATGCTGTTGATATTTAAGCATATGGAACTGGCAGTTTAAAGCCCTAACTGCCAAGGTTGCAGACGTATAAATCTTCTTTCCCCATCTATCCAGCGCCCTGGAGTCTCTAACAGAGGGGGTAGGATTTTTGGCTGTAGAGGCCTTTACACCTTTGGGACCCTGTAAGATAGTTTCAGGATCAGCACCAGGATTTTTGAATAGAAATTTGTGGGAGTCAGGAACCCTGTAATATCTGTCTGGCTTACTAGGAGCCGGAGGTAGGGAATCAGGAGCCATGCTTGATTCCAAAAACACATCAACAATGTCTAATAGAGGAGGTATAGCCAAAGGCCTATGCTGAGGAAGTAGAAGGAAATCCCTAAGCCTCTTTTTTGATTCAGAGAAATCCTGACTCTCCCAATGAAAATGTTCACTTAAAGTATGCAAGGTTTCTCCAAAAGAATAATCCTCCGGAGGAGATGCAGATGGGATGGATTCTTCTGCATCTGAATCCTCACAGGGTGGTATAGTGATCAGAAGAAATAGAAACCTGATCTGAAGATTCATAATCAGTGTCTTGCCTAGGCCTCTTAGCAGGGGGGGTTGCGAACCCATAATCAAGGTAATTAAGTCCTCAGCCATTTTGATCATCTCTTTTTTAGGCATAGGGGCCTGAGCATGTGGATCATGCGTCTTTTTTTTAGAGTTAGATGTTTTTGATCTTATTTTTGAAGCTGGCGTCGGTTTTATATAGAAATGTTGAGGCCTGAAAACAACCTCAGACGCCGGTGCCTGCTCAGCGGCTCCGGACCCATCCAAGGGAGAGACATCCGCAGGTTCAATACTCTGAGAATCTCGTGGCATACCGGACTCCGCCTGGGTCTCGGTAAAGGCCTGCGACTCAAAAGTAGCGGGTATTAGGGCCTGCGAAAGCGCCTCACTGAGTACCGGCGACTGGCTTAGGAGAAACTTTGTCGTCGGTTTTGGACCTCGACAGTCTGTCTCTGTCTTTTTCTTTGCATTTTTTGTGAACTCCGGTAGTCGGATTGCTAACCGACGACATTTCAGGGTAATTAAATCTGGATCCAAAATATTTTGAAGCAAAAATATACCAACACGTGCGTTGGTTAAATCTAGCACAAAACCGACAGCAAGGCACATTATGATCTGGGCCTAAGCAAGGAATACAGTACAAATGAAAATCCTTATGAGGTATTTCCCACAAGTAATGCAATTATTAACTTTTACTGACATCGGTAAGGAGCAAGAAAAAGTTTCTCCAATGGGGTACTTAGCTTTAGTTGAAGACTTCGGTTCTGAATCTAGAATGTGAAAATTTCAGGAGTCGGCCGACCGGCACTTGCGAACTGCTTCCGCTTCAGGCAGCGCACGGCAAGAAAGACTGAATAAAATGGCATCGGCTGCATGTTTTATACCCCTGATGACCTGACGTCATGGAAGAGGAGACAGCAACCGATGCAGGACCCAAGACTTTGTTATTCAGGCTGACTGAGGGCAACCTGCCAGCAGATTACCCTAATGTAATGACTGCAACAGTGAAACACGAACAACATCCAGATAACCCATTAGTTAGGACTGCAACAGTGAAACACGATGAACATCTACTGTCTGTGACCATAGAAATGGAAATCAGACTTGGTGAGGCCAGAATGGGGCAATGAGGATGACTGTGATCCCCACCCTGCAAGCTTTCTGCAGAAACTTGGAGATCAAGGGCAGAGGAGGATAGGCATAGAGTAGATCGGGTGCCCAAGCATGAATGAGAGCATCTCTGGAGGCTTCCACTGAGGGGGGCACACGGCAAAGAACTCGCTGCACTTCACGTTGGAAGAAGATGTGAGGAGATCACAGCAAGGATGACCCCACCTGAGGAAGATCTGCTCTGTGCTACCAAAGGGTTCAGAGACCACTCGTAAGGCATCAGAATGGACTTGCTGAGCCTGTCCGCTAGAATGTTGGACCGACCTGGAATGTGCATTGCTACCAGAAAACTACCAGTGTAAATCATCCATTCCCACACTTTCATGGCTTTACAACAAAGGGGGTAGGATCTGGGTCCCCCCTGTTTGTTGATGTACCAGACTACTGACATGCTGTTCGCCTGGATGGCAATCGTTCCTAGAGGCAGATGGGCATGAAGAGCTTGCAATGCTAGAAGCACCACCCTCAACTCTAGCATGTTGATATGCAGACTGGTCTCGGGAAGGGACCAAGTGCTTTGGACCGTCTGCCCCGAGCAATGCCCCTCCATCCGAGCATGGAGGCATCCATGGTCACTGTGGCTTTGGGCAAGGGTGGAAGAAAGGGGCGGCCCTTCGTTATGTCTGGAGACTGAATCCACCACAGAAGAGAGTCCCTGCACACCCAGGATATTCGAACAGGATAAGACAAGGGCTGGTCGAAAAGAGACCATTGGATGGCAAAAGTCCACTGTAGAATGCATGTGAAGGCATGCTATGGCCAGTTGTTGAATTGTAGCTGTCATGGAACCCAAGGCCCTGAGTACTGAGTCTGCCATTGGAATCTCTGTATAAAGAACCTGCAAAATATGCACCTTCAGATTGTGTATTCTCTCCGGGGTAAGAAAGACCTGCATTTGAATCATATCTAACAGAGTTCCGATGAAGTCCAGGCTCTGAACCGAAGTCAGTGCTGATTTGGAGAGATTGATGGTAATGCCTAGATTTTTGGCTAAGAGTAGAAGAGAGTCCTTGGCTTGGCATAGGAGATGCTTGGTCAGGGCAGCAAACAGACAATCATCCAGGTACGGAATGACCTGAATACCCTGAAGCCTCAGGTGAGCCGCAAATACTGCCATCACTTTGGTGAACACCAGGGGGGCGGTGGTGAGACCAAAGGGAAGGGCCCTGAATTGAAAGTGACTGTCTCCTAGCTGGAAGAGGAGAAACCTCCGGGAGCATCTGTCCATCCTGACATGGTACTAAGCATCTTGGAGGTTGATCGAGCACATCCAGTCATTTGTCTGCAGATGGGGCAGGACAGAGAGAAGAGTGACCATCCAAAAGTTTGTCTTGGTTACTGCCAGGTTTTGGGTGGAAAGACCCAAGATGGGTTTTAGGTCCCCCGTCTTTTTTGACACTAAAAAGAACCTGGAATAAAACCCCAATCCAGACTAGCCTGGGGTGACCCTTTGAATGACTCGTTTGCTTAGCAGCTTGTCTACTTCCAAAGCTGCCACCTCCAGTTAAGCAGGTGGAACATCTAGGAAGAAGAGGGGGTTGGTAGAAGGGAACTAAATAGCCTCTGGATATGATCTGCAGCATCCAGCGATCGTTTGTAACAGACTCCCATGCTGCTGGGTGCAGCGAAAGGTGACCCCCCTAATGCTTCCAGAGAAGAGCAGTCAGGGAACCCTTCAGGGCTGCTGCCCGGGCCTGTCCGAGAAAGATTCTCAGGACCCAGTATTTCTTGGACTTCCTCTGCCTCTGGACTGGTGTCTATTGTAACCCTCTGCCTCTGGGGGACAAAATGTCCTGAGTGTCCTGGGAAAATGCCTGAGACTTTCAGAACCACATCATCTTTGTCCCTCACAGATTCCTTAAAAAGGATCTTTGAGGGGGAGGAGAAGTGGATCCTAACGGCAGACAGAGTCTTCCCATCCTTCTCACTCTGGACAAGTGTCTCTCTCTCACTGACTTCCCAAAAGGGCGCTGGTAAAAGACGCCTTAAAGGGGTCAGAGAACTGACACAGCCATAGCCAGGAATGGCACTGGATGGCGATTCCTGGACCAGCAGCCCAAGCGGCTCCCTCCATGGCACTGGAGAGGAGGTGCATGGATGTATTAGAAATGGATTTTAGAGTGGTCATTTGGGTAGAGAACATCTTTTTGTCCTCTGCCGACATGGTCTCTGGGGTCGATTCAGTGACCTCCTTGACTAGGTCACACTGTAATCAAGTCAGATGTGCCGTATAGTTCAGCACCCGGATGGCAAAGGTCGCTGAAGAATACAACCACTTCCCAAAATGGTCCAAAGTCCATGACTCACAGTCAGGAGGTGGACCGTAGAGCTCTCCTGAGCTAGCTCTTTCTTAGTGGCTGCTGACATGACCATAGCATCTATCAGGGATCCTTTGAACCAGTGCATCCTCTCTGGTGGGGGACTGAGGACCTTGTCAAGATGTTTTGAGATAGGCTCCACCGTATCTGGCTCCTTCCACAATCGAGATGTTATTAGATCCACCAAGGAATCCGGGGGAGGGGAAACTCAGGACGTAGATGGGCCCATGCCTAATGCCTCAAGAAACACCATTTCATCTGGGGTCAGTGTTTGGCAGACCACCCCCCTTCGGCGCAGGATTTCTATGATGTCTCCAAAGGAGACATCCTTGGGGGGGAACCTTCCCCTTCATCCAAATCAGTGCCTGAGGTAATAGACTCCAAAGGGCAGTCCAGGTGTTTCCTCTTACACATCCATTTGCGAGGGACCTCCTCAGTATGGCCCTCTGGGGAGGACTTGCAAACATCCAGGTGCTCCCTGACTGGAGCGGCTTGAGGCATTACAGGAGCGGGCTGTCCCTGAGGGGACAAAATGGTCGGAAATGTACCAAATCCAGGTGGTGTCAGGGCGGAGTCAGAGAACGAGATGGTCAAGGGTCTTGACGGTGCTGACAGAATCCTCTCCACCACGACGAAAGCAGATGGAGAACGGACATCCAAAGCAAACCCCAACTGAGCC
The DNA here is from genome assembly GCF_019279795.1 of Protopterus annectens. Classification (NCBI taxonomy): domain Eukaryota; kingdom Metazoa; phylum Chordata; order Ceratodontiformes; family Protopteridae; genus Protopterus; species Protopterus annectens. Next base: position 72,891,814 of record NC_056729.1, read on the forward strand.
ACTCCCTTCTAATCTGAAAGGGGGAGTCAGAGCAGAGGCTTTAGGAGCTGAGAAAACGAGGGAGGCACTGTGTTCAGACCCCCTCGGAGCCGACAACACCCCCTCGGATCCTACCCAGACATTACAGCCCTGCGAGCTCGGATCTGACGCACTCAAAGCAATGGCCGGTGTCAAAGTACTAGGTACCATCGGCGCCGACCTCTCGACCCCTAGGGTCCTCGGATCCAAGGGCTCTGATACTACATGCCAGATCAGAGAAGGAGAAATTGGAGAGAAAAAGATTTGTGAGGCACCCCCTCCAGAAGGTGAGGGAACAGGCAAGACCCCCATCTGAATTTGAGTGCGGATGAATTCCTGCATCATTTTGTTCATCTCTGTTTCACTAAGGGACCGGGTGGAGTGGGAAGAAGAGGCCACGGAAACAAATCTAGAATGGCGGCGAGGGAAAACAGGTGACCACATTCTGACTTCCTCCGGCTCCAGAGAAATTCTAGGGGAGCGGAGCCGGGGAGAACTGGGCCTGGAAGTCACAATCTTGAAGGGCAGAGCGGTCAAGAGACCGCTTGCAGGGCCTATCCTTTTTTGTCTTCTCCCCTTCCCCAGACCTCTTGGTGGGAGTCCCTAAGGCCTGGGAAGGGGAAGATACTGCTGCAGATGAAGATCCAGTGGAGGGGGTGGGAACAGCCATTCCCGACGCGGGCAAAAGGCCCTTAACTATCAGTTTGTTCCTCCTGTCCTGAAGTGCTCTGGTGTTAAACCCAGCTCAAGACAGGACAGGAGGTTATCAAGGTAAGAGGCACACGACACACCAAGTGTGTCCATCAGCAGGGGAGAGCTTATGGCCACACTCAGAACAGCGTTTGAAGCCAGATTTAGGGGCTTCAGACTTCGTCCCCTAGATAAGGCCCAAGACACACACACACACACACACACACACACACACACACACACACACACACACACACACACAAACAAGCTAAGGAAAGAAAGGCAGAAAAGGTATTTTTTTTGTTACCGATGCAAATCGCAAGGGGGAGGACAGCAAAGAAGATTAGAAAGGATAAAAACTTTAACTCACTTACGTGAATTAGATCAAAAAACACACACCATGCTGCCAAGAGCTCGAACCACATTGCAAGTAGTATCAGCGGCAGAGATCTGAAGGGAGGAAGGCGACAGGGGGCGTTACGGGCAGGGAGGAGGAGCTGAAATTTCAGATCAATGATGCTAGCTAAGCGGCCGTGTCGGATCCATGCTGTATCCAAAGCCCAAAGGTCAAAGAACAAATGAAGTAAACTACTTCAGATCTATAGATGCCTGGAATGATACACATACTCACCCTGAAACTATAATTTTAGAAGACTTTAGCATAGACTGGCACTGCATAAACCATGATTCCACGTCTCCCACTATAAGCTTGATTGCCTTTACACAACTCATCGAGGTCCCCAACTAGATACTAGTAAACCAAGTAATAAAATACTCAGCTTTAGATTGGATACTTACCTCAGATCCTGGTAAAACTGCCATTCTGCATGATATACTGTGTAGCCAAAATTCTACATTTGCATTAGGTACCTTATACACCCAAAGATCATTAATACAACCTAGTTCAGAATTTATCAAACTTCAATAAAGATGCATGTATTTCCACCCTAAAACTAAACAGCTGGAATTTACTAAAAAAAGTATCCCTCTAGATGTAGCTACCCAAGAATTCAGTGTGATCTTTCTCAACACTCTAAATGAACACCCTTAAGACGAAAAAAAAAACTCAGTCCTGTCCATTAGCTAATGCACAGCAACTCATGAGATAAAAAGGTCAAAGCTTGGGAGATGTAGCTTAAACATACAGCTCAGCAGAACTTCAAACAGCATAGGCAACTGAGAAACTCAAAATGTCACAAAAATTCAAACAAGAAAAACTTACAAAAACTTTGACATCAGCCTTCAGGAAACTTACCAAAACAGCCCAAAACATTTCTGGACAAATAGAATCTCCTAAACATAGGCAAGATTTCTCAGCCCATCCACCAGTGAAACAGCTTTGAGCACTGCAAACAGCTGTAATGCACATTTCATACAAACAGTAGCTTCATTAACAAGATACAATGAAGACAGTTCTCAGTTATTCTCCTCAGCCAACACTACTGACACTTTCTCCCTTAAACCAGTCCCAACATCTATAATCAGAAAATCATATCAACCTTACACCCACCACTACAACAGTTGACAGTCCACCAGAAGAATAAACCAAACCTGCCTCTGATGCTGTAGCTTACCCAACAGTATTCATCCTAATAAATAGATCTAGATATGAATCTTATGTCCCTCCTATCTGAAGAAATCCCGTTATCTTGCCCTTGCACAAAGATGGAAACATCACTGATCTGTGAAGTTACAGGACCACAGTTATTCTCCTATCTTTATCAAAGATCTTAGAAAAATGTGTACAAACCCAAGTGCTCAAATACTTTAGAGAAAACAGACTTCCCCCTACTATACAGCATGGATTCCATCCAAATCACAACAAGAGCAACTGCCTTACTCATCTTCCTAAACCTCATTAACCCCAAGAGAAATAAAGGTAAAATAGTCTCCTCTGTATTTCTTAACCTATCCAAAGCCTTATCAGTTAGCTCTCATCAAAAATCACTACACAAACTTTCAAGTTTAGGCATCTCTAGAACCACTGGCTTCACGGGACAGATCTCAATCTGTGAAATGGCAAAAGGAATAGTCATCTTTCTTCCTGTTTTCACTGAAATGCCCCAAGAATCTACACTTAGAGCAACATTATTTTGTATATTCATAAATGAGTTAAATACAGCTACTACACAGGCCACCCTTACTGAATAAATCAAACAGCCACTGCACGTCCAAAAGAAATATAATGGAACCACAAAAAGAAGGCACAGGCTTCAAGCAAAAAAGTTTATTCTCTCTAAAATACACCCATCACATTCAAAACATTAATTAGCACACCCAGCAGTCAAACCTTGTAGGAACGTAGTCTAAGCACACTACCCAGGGAACACCATTGTTTAAACCTGGGTGTGTCCCATGCATTCAGTTTAATTTGTCATCTCAATTCTGCAAGCTCCAATAAAGTCTTCCCAAGGTCCATCTCTATTGTATTTTTGGGATTAAATTAAGACCAAAAAACAAAAACTTGTGGAAGGGAAAACTGGAAAGATGCTTGAAAAGTGCATTGGTATCTCTTTTATTTGGGATATCTAATAAATGCTCATAGATTCTCTCTTTAAATTTGAGATGGTTGACTGCTGGGTTTGCTAATTAATGTTTTGAATGTGACTGGTGTATTTTATACAAGTGATTGGGAGAGGGTTATTTAAATGGCATGATGTAGGTTTGTATTTTACTCTGAGAAAGTCTATTCGTTACAGTCCATGAAAGCGCTTAGTTTTATAAACACCATTTTGGAGCTGGTTCCTGTTTGTCTTAATGTCCTCTGGTGGTTGGTTCATACCCACTTACTCTTGGATTGACTCACTAGTCTTTCTCAGCCACAGAATCCAGGCTGGAAAAACTCTCATCAATTGCTCTATCAAAAACAGAAGTTATGTCTTAACCATAATGTTCCATCTGTACTGTCGATCTTGACTTATCCCTGACAGTGGGCTTGGTTCCAAATCTCGAAACAGATTTGGCTGTTATTTCAGCTCGCACCCTCCAAAAATTCTAAAGCTTCACCTTACCCAGAATGCTCCTCTCAAAGTTATCTCAGATCAACTTTGTACAATGTAGTGACAAACAGAAAAATAACAGATCACAGATTATATCTGTAACTACATATCAATAATACATGTAGATTCATAGGTCCATTCCATCAAGAGAACCTGAAAAGGACAGGGGAAAGGTGGGTGGGGATGTCAAGGTGAAGTGAAAATCGACAATACAGATGGAGCATTATGGTAAGACATAACTTCTTTATCTGATGTTGTCAGTCTTCATTTAATCCTAGACAGCTACGAAAAACATGGAAGGTCTCATGGAAAAATATTCCTGAGAACCATCGAACCAAATGATGCTCATCCCCTAGAGGCCATATCCAGTTTGTAATGACCAATAAAGGTATGAGGGGATGCCCAAGTAGCCACTGTACATATATCATCTATAGAAGCACTGGAGTGGAAGACTGCAGAAGTGACTATTGCTCTTGTAGAATGTGCTTTTATAGGTCCCGGCAGTTGCACTTTCCGTTTGTTATAAATTAAGGTTATTCCATCTGAGCCATTTACCAAAGTAACCTTAGAAACTAGTTTGCCCAGAGCAGTGGGAGAAAAGGAAACAAACAGCTGATTGGATTTTCTCAATTCTCTTATTCTGTGAAGGTAAGAAAGTAACTGCCTGTGAACATCTAGCATATGGAGGCAATATTCACCTGTACTTGAAAAACTGGGGTAGAATCCAGAAAGTTGCATAGTTTGATTGATATGTGCATCAGAAACCACCTTTGGTAAAAAGAAAGGATTTGTTCTTAAAGTTACTCTACCTTTGTGGAAGGCCAGGTATAAGGGGGTTTGCAAGATGAAGCATTTAATTCAGAAATTATCCTAGCAGAGGTAACAGTGATCAAAAATAAGGTCTTCCAAGATGAGTACTCAACTTACTGATGGTTCAAAACGGGAAGGAATTAAAGACTGTAACTCTAGGTTGAGGTCCCAAGGTGCAGTGAGATCCCTGAATAGAGGCCTAAACAGTAATGTCCCTTTCAGAAAGGCTTTACAAAGCTTGTGGGACATTAGAGCATAATTATCTAGACCATTATGAAAATTTGAAATTGCAGCTAGATGTACAAGAATAGTCGAAGATGAGGCTCCTGCGTCGAAAAGTGATGCTTAAAATTTCAATACTTTATAAAATGGTGCAGAATATGGATCAAGATTATTGTCTGTTGCCCATTTTGAAAATTTTTGCCACTTGCTGCTGTATAATCGTCTAGTAGAAGGTTTGTGACAGGCTAGGAAAATTACCTGAACTGGGGCAGTGAGTGTAGGATGCCTGGCTATCATGTGAACTGGAGAAGCCACACAGTGAGCTTGAGATTGTGAAGGTTCTGGTGAATTATTCCATCCAGATGGGACAGCAGATCTGGATCCGGGTCCAGTATCCAATGATTCTGAATTAGGTGAGGCCAAAGAGAAGTAAACCATATTTGTTGAGGCCAAAAGGGGCAACGAGAATTACTTTGTTCTCTGACATTTTGGCTTTTTTCAGAAAATGAATAATGAGGGGAATTGGAGGAAAGATTTGCTTTGAGTTACTGCACAATGGTTCCTCCTATACTGAGCCAACAGATACTGCCAACATACTGGCTGACAGAGTCAGTGCCAACTTTACCCCTCTCTCCCCGCAAAGGACCAATCTCAATACCGGAAGAATGCCAAGCACCCTGCAGTACTGCAGCACAGGTTAAAGCTGCATTGTCGAAGGCCAAGAATACAGCTTCTATGGGACGCGACACTATCCATGGCTGTGCTGTATATGAATTACAAAGTGAACTGCCACCACATCTGTGTGCTCTGTTCACTCACAGTCTCACCTCAGGCTTTGTCCCTACCGAATGGTGCGCTGCTACAGTCATCCCTCTCCATAAAGAAGGAGCGACTACAGACCCTGGAAATTATTGCACAATTAGCCTGACAAGTCTGATATGTAAGGCTATGGAGCCCATCATCATGGACCTAATTAACTAGGTTATTGGAATCTCCAAACTCTACATCCCATGCAATTTTATTTTGTAAAAGGTAGACCATGTCTGCTCAACCTGGTTGACTTCTTTGAGTCAAGTAACCAGAGCGGTGAATGAAGGTAAGGCAGTTCATACAGCCTACCTCCATCTGGCCAAGGCCTTTGATACCATTCCTCATTCAGAAATTATTGATAAAACTCACCAAACTAGGCATCAACCCCTATATCATTAGGTGGGTTGCAAATTGGCTCACAGATAGAACACACAGTGTGAAAGTAGTGAACTCCAAATCAGATTGTCGACCAGTCATGAGTGGAGTCTTACAGGGATCTGTCCTGGGCTCCTGTTTGGCATCTACTTCTCTGAATTCCAGGCCAACACGGAGGGACTCTGACTGACCAAATTCACAGACGACTGCAAGTTGGGATCCATTATTAACTCTCCAAGTGATGCAGACATCTTACAGAAAGGCCTCACTGAGACCAATGACTGGTGTCAAAACCATGGCCTTTAAGCTTAATGCCAAAAAATGTGTCATCATCCCCTGTGGGAAAAATTCAGTTCCCACTAATTACCACATTGACGAGAGCCCACTGAATACTGAAGGAGTTATAAGAGATCTGGGGACATAGGTTGACAGCAACCTCTCCTTCGACCACCACATTGCCACTGTGGACAGAAAATCCTTCAATGTGGCACATTTCAGTACCAAGGGTTTCTCAGCCAGGAAGAAAGAGGTCATCATCTCTCTCTACTCTTCCCTCATTAGACTAATCATAGAGTATAATGCCCCATTTGGCATGTACCTCACTACACACCTGCAACAGCTGGCGAGGCCACAAAAGTACCTCACGAAGAGGATCCTAGGCCTTAAACACATGTCCTACATGGACAGACTCAAAAAACGCCAGCTATTCTCTGTCTCATATCATCTATTAAGCGTAAGCGGTGGTCTCTGCTTGACTTAAAAAGCCATGTCTGACCCAGCTCTATTAGAAATGCTACATCTAAAGAAATCCCAGTCCCTCTGCACCATATGCTCCAGAGACCTCAACCTCATTATTACAATCAACAGAACATGCTGGAGGGACACTTTCATAACCCAGAGACTGTCCATGCTCTGGAATAGAATTCCCATACATGTCAAGCAGAGTACCTCACTTGCTGTCTTCAAGAGAAATCTTGATGAGTAGATGGGAAATAGAAAATTCACTCTGGGGATCACTCCAGTGGCTGTACTTGATAGAGGCACTGAGAACTAACGAGACGGGCGGCACAATGCCAGGGCACTTCTATGGGCTAGGCTTGTAAAGGCCCCAGGGCTATTAGCCTAGTACACACCTATGAAGCTATGAACCTATAAAGGCGTAAAGTAGACCAGAGGGCCAATCGCGAATGACAACATCTCTCGGTGACTCCACAGGGGTGGGCAGAGCAAAGTAGCTGCTGCACTTTTTGTTCAGGGGGGATGCAAATACATCTGCCACCAAAGGATTGAGAGAACACTTGTAAGGCATTAGAATGCACCTGCTCAATTTGTCCACAATCATGTTGGAGCTCCCCAGAATGTGCCCTGGAACAAGAAAGCAGCCGGATGAAACTACCCATTGCCATACCCTGAGTGCTTTTCAACAAAGGAGATAAGATCTGGTTCTCCCTTGCTTGCTGATGTACCAAACCAATGGCATGTTGTCTGACTGGACTGCAATCGTTCCCAAGGGAAGGACTTCTTGGAATGCTTGCAGTTCTAAGAACACTGCTCTCATCTCTAGAATATTTATATGCAAATTGGCCTCCAACTGGGACCAAGTGCCCTGGACTGTCTTTCCCAGCAGGGAAGCCTCCATGGTCACTACAGCTCCAGATGGAGGAAGAACAAATGAACGGCCTGTTAGACTCTCACTAGAATGAAGCCACCAACTCAGGTCCTTCTTGCGTAAACTGGTGATTAGAACTTGATGAGACAGAGGATGGGTCACCAGCGACCATTGTGATGTTAGAAGCCATTGTAGACTTCACATATGAAACCTGGCAAGAGGAACCAAGATGATGGAGGCCACCACAGACCTAGAGCCAGTAATAACAGTCTTGCAGTCACTGTTCTGTTGTGAATGATCTGGTTAACTTGGTGTCTTATTCTCTGAAGCCTTTCGTGGGGGAGAGAAGCAATGCTAGTGTTTGTGTCTAATACTGCTCCAATGAACTCTAAATGTTGAGTTGGTTCTGCATGAGATTTTTCGTAGTTTACTATGATTCCCAGTAACAAGAATGCTTGAAGGACATAGTCCCATGCCTGGTGGTTGCAGTAATGAGCATGTCGTGTAGATATGGAAACTCCTGGAATCCTTGCAGTCTGAAGTAGGCTGCTACCACTGCCATGCATTTGGTGAACACCTTGGGGGCTGTGGTGAGACGAAAGGGCAATTGTCTGGTGTTATGTGAAGCCAGGCAGGGAGGTGGAGGGATAAGCGCCCCCCAACTACCTCCAGAAGATGGCAATCGGCCTCTGTTCAGGAGTGCTGGTAGGAGTTACCAGGAAAGGAATCCCTGGAACCATGATTATGCAAGCCACCTCTGCCTCTAGCATGGCGTCTTCTATTGTAACTCCCCCCCCCCCCTCTGCCTCAGGGAGAGTCGCTGCCAAGTGAGTCTTGGAAAGGCCCTCGGGATGTTTTGGACCATAGTTTCCCACTCCTCTGATTCCTGGAATAGGGCCATTGAAGAGTGGAAAAATGTATGCACAAGGCAGATAGGGTCTTACCTTCCTTCTTACATCTGGCAAGGGTCTCTAACTTTACGGCCAAAAAGGGATGTTCTGTCAAAAGAAATTCATAATCCAATACTGGTTGCGTAAGTGTGCACACCCTTAAACTAATACTTTGTTGTGTGTGCACACCCTTAAACTAATACTTTGTTGAAGCACCTTTTGATTTAATTACAGCATTCAGTCTTCATGGGTACACACCTGCCATCAATTAAAGAGACTCTAATTAATCTCAAATAAAGTTCAGTCCTAATAGGATTTTCCTGACATTTACTCAGTTGCCTGCTACAGCAAAAGCCATGGTTCGCAGAGAGCTTACAAAGCATCTAAGGGATCTCATTGTTGAAAGGTATCAGTCAGGAGAAGGGTACAAAAAAATTTCCACAAGCATTGGATATACCATGGAACACATTGAAGACAGCCATCAAAAAGTGGAGAAACTATGGGAAAACACTGATGCTGCAAACAACTGGATGTCCCTCGAAAATTGATGAAAAGACAAGACAAAAGTGGTCATGGAGGCTGCCAACAGACCTACAGCAACACTGAAGGAGCTGCAGGAATTTCTGGCAAGGACTGGCTGTGTATTACATGTGACAACAGTCTCCCGCATTCTCCATATGCCTGGACTATGGGAAAGGGTTGCAAGATGGAAGCCTTTTCTTACACAGAAAAACATCCAGGCCTGGCTAAAATTTGCAAAACAATACATCAAGTCTCCAAAAAGCATGTGGGAAAATGTGTTATGGTCTGATGAGACCAAGGTCGAACTTTTTGGCCACAATTCCAAAATGTATGTTTGGCGCAAAAACACTTCACGTCACCAAAAGAACACCATCCCTATGGTAAAGCATGGTCGTGGCAGTATCATGCTTTAGGGTTGCTTTTCTTCAGCTGGAACTGGGGCTTTAGTCAATGTGGAGGGAATTATGAACAGTTCCAAATACCAGTCACTTTTGGCCCAAAACCTTCAAGCGTCTGTTAGAAAGCTGAAGATGAAGAGGAATTTCACCTTTCAGCATGACAATGACCCCAAGCATGCATTCATATCAACAAAAGAATGGCTTCATCAGAGGAAAATTTAAGTTCTGGAATGGCCCAGCCAGAGCCCAGACCTAAATCCAATAGAAAATCTGCAGGGTGACCTGAAGAGGGCTGTGCACAAGAGATGCCCTCACAATCTGATAGATTTGGAGCGCTTTTGCAAGGAAGAGTGGGCAAATATTGCCAAGTCAAGATGTGCCATGCTGACAGACTGCTATCCAAGAAGACTGAATGCTGCAATTAAATGAAAAAGGTGCTTCAACAAATTATTAGTTTGAGGGTGTGCACACTTACGCAACCAGCTTATTGTACATTTTTTATTTTTTATATTTTTTCCCCCTAACAGATTTGTTTTTCAATTCAATTGTACAGGTTATAGGTCACATTAAATATGGGAAAACTTTTGAAATGATTTATTGTACTCTCATTTTTTGATATCACAAAAACCTGGCATTTTAACAGGGGTGTGTGCACTTTTTATATTCGCTGTACTGGTCATCACACATCAGCTTCACTTATGTCATTACTACCTCATGAGTACATCAAAAAGTATACATGATCTCACTTCTGCGTTATATAAATTGTACTTGCCAAATGCAACTGAAGTACCACATCATCTTGTTTATACTTGCACAAAAGTGCATTTTTCCTGGGGTCATATCAATGTCTATATTTTCTGCTTTAAATAATTATGTTATACTTGTACATTATTACATTCTTGGGTGCTTTATGATACTATGATATTTATAACATTTTTGGCACAATGATGACATGTACTGTTTCACATTTTCTGACGCCTTTTTCTCTGGGCCTCAGCTGTTCAGGGGTTTTATGCTCACTTCAACCTTCCTGGTAGAAAAAAAGCAAAAAATAAATAAATAAATAAATATGCCAGTAAGAAATGGGGCCTTTTTTAACATATAGTACTGTGTGCCACATGCACTAGGACTGCATGACACCTGAATCTTCCTCAGATTCTTTTACTGCCACACACCCACATTTACTGCTCTGCTTCCAGCTCTCCAGTTCTTTGTTGTTGCACTACATACATAACTTTAATGAATATGGAAACAAGATGAACTTCACATAGAAGATGAGATTCTATATTGTAGGACTGTTGGCCAGTACATGCCTTGTGTAAGGGAACACAGAACTAGCAAAATGCCCCTGGGCCCTAGCAGAGAGATGCATTACTGAGGATGGCTTACTTCTTACTAATCCAGTGTTATGGTAAGTCATAGCTTTCATATTTGATAAGTGATCCATCCATGGTAATGTGTAGAACTGAGCTCTAGCAGTGTTGCTGTGTGGCTTCATTAGGAGACCATACCTTTAAAAATGTATCCCAAAGGAGTACTATGTCCAAGAAGTGATGTTTGGCATATGTATTCAGTCCACAACGTTGTTATGTAGATGTCACCTACTAATGCATACCTAACAAAGGTGGTTGACACGGCCACTCCCCTTGTAGAATGAACCTTCTAGGCTGCCAGAAGTCCCTACCTCACGTACAAGTAGCAAAACTTAAGACTGTCAAAGACCTAATAGGAAAGAACACTTCTGGACTTCTGCATGCCTAGGGTCTGTGGTGCAAGAGAGACAAACAGTCATTCTAACCTCCTGAATTCTTTGGTTCCACTAGTATAGAATCTTAGCATCCAGTGCACATCTACACAGTGCAGCAGGGACTCTCTTTTGTTCTGACAGTTCTGAAAAAATATGTGAATATGAATCATCTGGTTCATGTTGGTTTCCATAGCTACTATGGACATGAAGGAAGAATTACTATGAAGTATAACTCAATAATACATTAAGTATCGGGGGGGGGGGGTCAACAGACTGAAATGCTTTCCTGAATAAAATAACTGTGACATGAAACAAGGCTTTCAAACAAAAACTTGAGATCTAAAGTAGCACCAGGCTCAAAGGGAGCCTTAATTAACTTCTCTAAAAGGAATTAATGTCCCCACTGAGGCACCAGATCTCCGATCTGTGGTTAGAAGTAAAACCTGACCTTTAGGAAGGTTTTGCTTGCTCTGGCGGCAGCAAAGGAAGGAAATACTCTGGCCTGATGCAACTGTCACACTGGCCTTTAAAGATGAACAGCTGAGGCCTTGGTCAAACAAAGCTGCTTCATGCCTAAGCACATGTTGAGTTGGGACTTGCTGTGCTTGCATTTCCCTCTGCTTCCCAGTGAATGAACCTCTTCCACTTATTTTTGTAAATTTTCTACAAGGACAGTTTCTGGGAGTCTGACAATACTTCCTAACCTTAATCAGTGAAGTCTGGATTGTTTACTATATTTAGAACTAGAGAAGCTACAGTGAGAGTTTGAGGGGACGGATGTCTAGACGAACAAGCTCTGATGAGAGAGATCAAACCTCTGAATGGAATTAGCCTATGTAGATCCACCAGAATGAATAGCTCCAGCATCAGGAATCAGACGGATGTTGGCTAGTTTGGTGCAGGCACTAAACTATCACTCTGGCTCAATGTAGTTTGGGTTTCTGAATCACTCTGAGGATGACAAGTAAAGAGATGAGGCATAAAGTAGACTGTCTGAGCCTATTTAAGTCATGGGACCTCTGACTAGGGTATTGGGATCCAGTAGTAGTAGTAGTGAGATGTTCTGTCACTTTGTGCTTTTAGAAAATAATTTCTACAACAGGATGGCCCCATCTTCAAAACATTTTGTCTGCTATCATTTGATTCAGTGAACAATTATGAGGCAGAATGAAGAGCCTGATGAGTTGGTCTAACAGCACAATGGATTCTCCTAGAATGTGATCTACAACTAGGAACAGGTCATGATCCAAGGCCCAGTCCCACATACTGATAGCCTCCCTACACATAGCAAATGAAAAGGTTCTTCCTTGCCCTTTCGGATACCTTTTATGGATTGCTAAGAGACCCTTGGATAGTGACATTTTGAAAGACCTGAGTGCCAAAAGAACTGCCATGAGCTCCAAAACAGTGACATGCAATTGCAACTGTTTGAGGGAACCAAAGCCTTGTGCAATCTTGCCCTGGAAATGTACACCCTAAGCCATGGCACAGGTAGGTTGATGACTGTGAAATGGCTTACCTATCTCTAGGGCTGGAGCAGTGGAGAAACCACTGATGGTGCTGTATGCACCACCATATTAAGATAACCCCCGTGAAAGGGGCTGCTCACATTCATGCCAGTGAAGTCTGAGAGGTGCAGTGCAGTGGACTTAAGTACAGCCATGCATGGGGAATCAAAGACATGGAGGCTGCTGTACAACACAAAACTGAGCATATTGTCCAATGTGCCAACCTTCCCTATAAGTATTTCTGACAGCCCTACCAGCAGGCTCAGTAATTTGTTTAGATATAAAGACATTGCTCCATTGTCTGGGATCCAAAATGCAATTCAGTAAGGTTATACACTGGGCAGGGGTAAATTTGCTGTGTTTATTGCAATGCCCTGTTGATGGAACAATCTTGTCAAAGACACCACTTGCTCTGTTAATAATTCTCTGGAATGTGCAGCCAACAGATCATGGTCCAGAAAAAGAAATGCAATGGTTCCTTGAATTTGCTACTACTTCCATATATTCTCTGGAAGCTGGTGTGATTCTGATGAATAGAAATTATACCAGCTTGCTTCAAAATCAAATGGACTGGAACCCTCTTGACACCTTTACAATTTTTATCTGGAATAAAGACATCTTGAAGGTTTAAACAGCACAATGTTTCCTCTTGATGGCATGGAAAGATCATTTGCTCTAAAACCATGTATACATTTTTCTTTACTTTTAATGTGTTTAAGCTGCTGATATCTACAATAGGCCTGAAACACTCAAGATTGTAGTTCACAAAAAAAAAAAAAAAGTAATAGTCCTGACCTCTGTGGTCTGGTAGGACTTCCTGGATGTCTCTTTTCCTTAGGAGAATTCTGATCCCCTGCCTTACCAGAACTTTTTGATGGAGTGGCACATGTGGCAGGGACTCCTCTCGTGTAAATTATGTGGGGGTTGAGGGGTTGCAACTGCTGAAGTTGCCAAAGGAGTTCTAACCTTGACCTCTTCACACTTATTTTAGCAGGGTTGCTGCAACCTACACCAGAATCAAACCAGAACCTGGTAGTTCTACATTCATAAAAACACTGCTTATTGAGACTGAAGCTTTCCTCCCACAGCTTTGAGGGTCTTGTCTTATCGCTCAATTTTTTTAATCACATGTTAACTTGTTTGTCAAACAGAAGTGGACCTGTAAATGGGGAATCCATAAAGACCACCATTACATCTGTGACGTAAGTGGGCCTCAGAAAAGCATCAAGATGCCAGTAGCTGCATCTCTAGCTGTATTACAGATGACCATTTCTCTTCATTTAGAATCCTGTACCCCACAACCAGATGCTAGCAATACCTGAATAGTTTTATCAGCATCTCCAAGACATATACTTTACTTTGTGACACTGCTCACCCCACCTCTATGCTTCTAAGACAAACCTTGTGTTACCCTCATATACAATTGTCTCTAAACCTGTTTTATACCCCACCTCTTAATTAGTAGTATTCCTGCCCTACCTAGTTCCTTTCCTTCCCCCACCTTCATTTCTTTAAATTTCTAAGCAATAATCACATGATCTATTATCTTGTTTGGCAAGCCTACTAGTACATCTCTTCAAATGCTAAATATTCAAAATCTACTAATGCATTACTATCTTTTATACTTTAATAATTCTCTACTTTCATATGGATGTAATCTAATTAAAAATATAAGTAACTGTTAATGGATATTATTTAATGTTTGTTAATGTATATTACTAAATGTTTGTTTAAAAATGTTTGTAATATGTTGGCACTTTACTCCTCAGGCATCTCCTAAAATTTGTTTTTTAAGACTAAATCCATTTGGACAAACCCAGTACACAAAAGGAAAATAAAAAATAAAGTGAAACACATGATGTGGTATGTCAGTTTGGAAGATGAGGTAGCCAGGGACTAATCTTTTCTTTGTCATAGGTTCACAGGTTAGTAGTATGCTAACTGCCGTTGAAGGCCATTCTAAGCCTAGCCAATTATGCAGTTTGAGAATCAAACCCTACACCTCGTGTCTGTAAGGTAAACACCTTAACCATTATGCCAACCTCCCACTACAATGCCTCATTCCTGTCTGCCATGTCTTTGGTGATATGGATCATCTGATCTGTTAGATTCCACTAATAATAAACTAAATGATTCAACTAGGTTACGCTTGACAATTCTTATTGGATAGACAGATGGTAGAGCTTTGTAGTGTGCGAGCTCATTTCCATTGCACTGATAATGTGGCCTGGATCTTGGAGTCTCCATAAAGACTGATCAGTCTCTGGGGGAATTAAAAATGTTATATGCCTTCCAAGACACAGAACTACTGTATCAGGATTATCACATGCAACCTAGGTGGTATCCTTAAGAATATCCAACAGGGTTGGGACCACTGAAGACATCTAGGGAATGGAGTTATATGTGTCTTATGACCTTCTTTGGACTGACAGGATAGGGTCTGTGGACCACCCTCTTTAATCCTGCCATTATCATGGAATGCCCCAGAATCTGGGTTTCTTAGTGAGTGTCAAAAGAAACTGATCCTTCTTCATCATCCATGTGTGGACCTCTTCAGCTAAGTCAAAATGCTTGGATTTGGACGTTTTTTTTTTTTTTTTTTTTAAGTAAGATGGGGATGCTCCATCTATGATGATGATAACATGACAGGATGACTGTCAGCTGTCAGAACTCTGGAAGGGTACACTCATGCACTGAAGAGTGCTTACTCTGCAAGCAATGAACTCTGGACATGTGCAGGCATCTCAATTTATAGGATTTGTTGTGTGGATATTACTAAAGACTATGGCACCTACTGTAAAGTTGTCCCACCCTTCAGCTCCATTCTGATACAGCCAGAACCTATCACCCTGGCCAGAACAATAATGATTACGGCCAACTCCAAGATGATTAATTTCAACACCACCATAAGTATGGAGGTGTTGAGATTAATTAATCTCAACACTGCCATAAGGATGGAGGCACAGTTTGACTCTCAGAACACAACCTGAAAATATACTCTCAGAATGTATAAAGAGAAAAAAATACAGATATCCACTGACAAAAAAAATCACACTCAAATTCAAGGATATAATTGGTATGGTTGTTAAGAAAAGCTGGCTTTACTTGTACATGATATTTTCTACCTGATAAATCCAGAAAAGGATATCTCAGTGTTGTGGAATATTTTGAGACAGTTTCAAGTCTTTTCAGGATATAAAATTTATGAAGATAGAAAAAAGGCTATAACCGTAAATTATGCACCCACACATTAACTGGTTCCGCAATACTCATTTTTATGAGGATATAAATATTTCAGAATACAGATTCAAAAGGCATCCATTATGGCAGCTACGGATATGTGGGAAGTGACTAAACAAAAGATAATACAAAAACTGAGAAAATGGAAGCACCTGTTTATGGATATGGATAGTCAAATATAAGCACTGAAAATGTTTTTAGTTCTTCTAGTTTTATACACAGGTCAGGCATATTTTCAGCAACCAGAGAATTCATGGAAAATAATAAAGATTTGAAGGAATTTACTTGGGAGGGGATTAGGGCAAGTCTTATGTGGGATTAATTGATCCTTCCAAAAGAACATGGTGGTTTAGGATTACCTGATTTGAAGGGATATTTTACAGCTGCACAGTTAAGGCTCATATGCATAACAATCAGAAGGTTATAACTCAAAGTAGAGAGGAATGATGATGAAGCAGGGACGAGAAGTTCAAGAAAAACAAACAAGAAAACCAAGTAAGATCTGGAGGTAAAAAAATAAAATAAAAAATGACCAGTGTGTCAGGATATTACTGAACAAGTTTCTGTTTTTTGTGTTGGAACAGGTGCAAGTAACTGCATTTACGGTTGACTGGCAAAATAAACTTTTACACTGTGAAATGTTTTGGCAATTTAAGCTAGAGGCAGACAATTTTCCTGGCCTTAATGACAATATTTCTATTTCCAGTGAACTTAAATGAAGGGCTAGCAAATTGTGACTGTTGGTGCTTTAAAGTACACACTTGGTCTACACTTGTTGTATTTTCCCTTTATGTTTTTAATCTGCATGCACAGAGTACAGCCTGTATACATTTTGTGCTTCGTATGCTTTTTCAAGGCTGTTCCTTTAATTATTTTCATGTTGTTAGCAATCTTTACATTGGATTGGTTGCTATCTGGGGTGTGTCCTTTTCATTCATTTTAAAACGTCAGTAATAGGGAGCTTTAATTGTGTTACTGAACTTTTAAAATGAATGAAAAGGACACACCCAGGATAGCTACACAATCATTTTAAGGCAAATGCGAGACCTTAGCCGATACATCATAGACAATCCTGATATCAATACAAATGACATTCAAACCTGTAAAACCATATGGAACCTCCTATCCTCAAACACAAAAATGCTATCTAACTCCTACAAACTTATTATATCAATCAAAATGCAAAAATAAGTTATTTATTCTAGTTACTGGAAGGAAATTGATCCTTCAATTACTATAGCAATAACCCACGCCTGGGTGTGGGTAATGCTGGATTTACCCACGGTTGGCGTGGTTTGGTCCCGAGGGCGAAGCCCGAGGGACCAAACAAAGCCAACCGTGGTAAATACAGCATTACCCACACCCAGAAGTGGGTTATTGCTATTATACCATGACATTACTTAAGAAAAGAAACTATTACTTTTCTTAAATAATGGCATAGTATAATGCCTGTTTACTGCCCTTCCGCAGATGTCTGGCATCCGGCAGTTCTGATGTACTGCGCCTGCGCAGTACATCAGAGCTGTGCAAAAGCAATGGAGAAAGCAAGATCTCCGTTGCTTTTTTTACTGTTTTAGCTATGTTAAATGGGTTTAACATGGCGAGACAATTAAAATAAGCAACAGAGATGTGCGTTGCTTTTTTTAAAACTGTCTCGCTATGTTAAACCCATTTAACATAGCAAAACAGTAAAAAGCAATGGAGATCTTGCTTTCTCCGTTGCTTTTTTTTAAAAAAACTGTCTCGCTATGTTAAATGGGTTTAGCATAGCGAGACAGCTTTAAAATAAGCAACGGAGATCTCCGTTGCTTATTTTAAAGCTGTCTCGCTATGTTAAACCCATTTAACATAGCGAGACAGTAGAGTTATACTAATGGAAAAAAGTCCGGGCGACCGGACCTTTTTCCATTAGTATAACTCGATTTACAATGTGCACGCTGGCCAATCAGCGTGCACGTTTTGGGGGGGTCATGTTATAATAACAAATATCTCAAGTGATCCAGCTAACCTTCAAACTTATTCCCCTTAAAAAACTTAAATATACACAGATCATGATACTTCATAACACCTATCTCACTCCAATCATTATAAATGAAATATACCCAACCACCTCTCCATTCTGTTCTTATTGTGATAATCACAAGGCTGATCTACTCCACATCTTCTGGAGCTGCAAGTTCACCTACAAGCTATGGTGCTCAGAGTCCAACTAGAAAAAATGAGCTATGAAAAGTCCACCTTACCTTGGAAACTAGCTCTCCTACATATCATACCCACAGGCCTGACTAAACTACAAACATGAATATTAATAGCACTAGTTTCTTTACTTAAATACTACATTACACTGGAAGGATAGAGCATCACTCACATGGGAGGGGATTTCAAACAATTAGCTACCAAACACCTACTAGCTCACAAATATTTAACCTACACTCAGAAATTCCACACACTTTACAGAATTTTGGAAATCCCTTTTTGAACATATTCTAGCTTGAAGTTGGTATATATAATCAGTGATGGAATTTTGGCATATTTGTAAATAGTTCTTACTGTTTTGCATTTATGTTTTATTATTCAGCAATGTATTCTCTGGTCATACCTGTCTATTAATATTATGTTTCACTGTATCTGTGCCCCCCCACCCAAAATAAATAAATAAAAGTTCTGTAATAGGATTTTTTCATGGTTCTGATGATGTCCTAAATGTGAGAAGAAAGCACTTAATCATGTTATTTAGTGTAATAAAGTGTTCTTTTGCTTAGAGTTTAAGGTTCCTGGCACAATGGTCATTTTTTAAGTTCAAGAAATAGAGAAAGTGTGGGATTTTGAATGCAGATCCTTAAGGAGAATAACAACAACCATACATCATAAATTCATTAAACAGCAAAATGTATTCTAAGAAAGTACAGTTGTGTACACCTACCATAAATGTAGATGTTTGAGTGTCTTCACTGTTGTAGTCATGACTGTAGGGTTCTCCCCTGCCGGCAGGCAGCCCTCGGTCGGCCAGAATCCCAAAGTTTGGGTCCAGCGTCGGCTGTTCAACCATGCTCCCTGACGTCACAGCGCCAGGAGTATAAAGCTGACAGCCGACGCCATCTTCTCCAGTTTTTCTTGCCCCAGATGTCAGGAGTCCCAAAATGAAAAAGGTCCCATAACCATTGCAAATACACCTCAGAAGAATGGTGGGAAAAAGAAATACACAAAAGTAAAAATAAGAGGGGACAGGAGGGAGGGAAACCCCGACTGCAACAGTGAAGACACTCGAACATCTACATTTATGGTAGGTGTACACAACTGTACTATGTTCATCGTGTTTCACTGTTGCAGTCATGACTGTAGGGTAGAATCCCAAAGTTGAAAGAAAGGGAGGTGGTCATAAAGAAGAAGGGGCGGCTAAAAGGCCCTGCAAGACTGCAGAGGCAAAGCCCGCCCTAGACTTAGAGTAGAGAGGTAGATTGTAGTGCTTAGAAAAAGTATGCACTGAACTCCAAGCTGCAGCTTCCAAAATGTCTTTAGTAGGAACTCCCCTGAGGAAGGCCGCAGAAGTGGCAGCAGCTCTGGTGGAATGAGTCCGTATACTTCCTGGGATTTGCTTTCCATGGTGTGAATAACAAAATCTGATTCCATGAGCAATCCATTTAGAAATGGTCTGTTTTGAAATGGCTTTACCTTGGGAACTTGAAGCATAAGAAACAAACAATTGTTCTAATTTTCTGATGTCCTTGGTTCTGTTCAGGTAAAAACGTAGTTGTCTGTGTACATCCAAAGAATGTAAGATCCTTTCCCCTTTATTTTGAGGAGTGGGGAAAAAGGTTGGCAAGTGGATAGTTTGATTTAAAGCCACTTTTGGAAACCACCTTTGGCATGAAGGTAGGATTAGTCCTCAAAGATACCCTGTCTTGATGAAAAATAATATAAGGTTCCACAGCCATAAGAGCTTGTAACTCTGAAACTCTCCTGGCAGAGGTTAGAGCTAACAGAATAGCTGTCTTCCAGGATAAAAACTTGATGTCAGAAGAGGCAGCAGGCTCAAAAGGAGGCAAGGTTAGTTTTTCCAAAACATAGTTGAGATCCCAAGCAGGAATGGGAGGAGATCTAGGAGATCTTAAGTTCTTAGCTCCTCTGAGAAACTGTCTCATGAGCTGGTGGGAAAAGATGGGAGGGTCTGTATTATAATGAGCAGAAATAGCAGAGGCATGTATCTTAATGGAAGAGAAAGTGAGAACCTTATGTAAGAGATCTGTCAGGTAAAGTAAAATTAAAGTAATGTTAGGAAGAAGAGGATCAGAATCCTGAGCCTGCATCCAGGAACAAAATCTTTTCCATTTTCCTGCATAAGATTTTCTAGTGCTAGGACGTCTGGCTTCTAAAATGACATCCATAACCTGCTTGGGCAGTAAAGAAGAAATCAAAGGCCCTGGATTAACCAGGCCGTCAGGCTGAGAGTTCTGACATGAGAGTGTAGAACCTGACCCCGATGTTGGGACAGAAGGTTCGGAGACTGAGGTAAAACCCAAGGGGGCTCCAGGCATAGGTTTTTTAGAGTTGGATACCAAAACTGCCGAGGCCAATTTGGAGCCAGCAAGATGATCATCTTGGGCTTGTCCTGTTTTATCTTCAATAAAACCCGTGGAAGAAGAGGGAGAGGCGGAAAGGCCTATCCCGAGAGGTTCCTCCAACTGAATGACAAGGCGTCCACTCTCCAAGCTTGTGTGTGGAAAATCCTGGTGCAAAAAGTCTGTAGCTGATGATTGAGATGGGATGCAAAGAGGTCTATGTGAGGACATCCCCAGGCTGCTGTTATCATCCTGAATATTTTGGTGTCCAGCATCCACTCGTGTGGATCCGAAAGATGTCTGCTCAGACTGTCTGTCAGGAAGTTTTGTTTCCCTGGTAGAAACTGAGCTTGAAGATCCAGATTGCAAGATAGAGCTGTGTCCCATAGATCCATGGCTAGTCTGCAAAGGGGGTAGGAATGAGATCCCCCTTGCTTGTTTATGTACCACATAACTGTGGTGTTGTCTGTCCGTATTAACAGTTGTCCTGGTTGTAAAAGATTCCTGAAGGCCAATAGAGCTTTCTGAACGGCTAACATTTCCTTTAAATTGATATGCAGGTGCTTCTGATCCTTTGTCCAAAGGCCCTGCAAACAACTGCCCTGAAAATGGGCTCCCCAAGCATAATCTGAGGCATCCGTGGTTAGAATCTGAGTAGCAGGAGGCAGACGGAAGGGCTTCCCTTTGTTTAGAACACATGCCCTGGACCACCAAAGAAATTCCTTTTGAAGGCAAGGAAGAACGGAGATCAGTATGTCTAAACTGTGGCAATGCTGAGACCATACACTTTTTAGGTACCACTGTATTTTCCTCATGTGTAGTCTTGCATATGGTACGAGAAGGATGCAGGAGGCCATGTAACCCAAAGCCTGCAGGAATTTCCTTGCAGATAGACGAGTTAAAGTTGCCAAGGTTCTGAAAGTTGAAGCCAGCTGTAACTGTTTCGGATGTCAGAAATGCCATCTGGGTTGTGGAGTTTAGAAGTGCACCCAGAAAGGTTATCTGTTGTGATGGTATCAAATTTGACTTTTTTTATGTTTACAGAGAATCCCAGGAATTTGAGGAGGTTCTGTACAAATTCTAGATGCTGGAGTAAAACATCCTTGCTGTCTGCCTGAATTAGACAATTGTCCAGATAAGAGTAAATTTGAATTCCCTTGAGTCTGCAATAAGCTACTACTGGAGCCAGGCATTTGGTGAAGACCCTGGGCGCAGTAGATAATCCAAAGGGCAGGGCAGAAAATTGAAAGTGCCTCGATCCGGCTTTGAACCTGAGGTATTTTCTGCGATCCTGCCTAATGGGAATGTGTAAATATGCCTCCTTTAAATCCAAAGTTACCATTCATGCATTTTTGGACAGCATTGGAAGTAGCTGCTGTAGAGTAAGCATCTTGAATTTTGGTATTTCTAGAAAGGTGTTCAAGACCGACAGATCCAGAATGGGTCTCCATGAGTTTTGCTTCCTTGGGACTAAAAAGAGCCTTGAATAAAACCCTTGTCCCATCTCTGAAAGAAGAACCAGTTCTATGGCATTCATAGCCAAAAGAGCTTCCACCTGGTTTAAGGCCTCCGTCCATTGATGTTTTGGAAGGTCTGGCCAACCGCTCGGCCTTGGCAAGGTATGAAAATGGAATTTGTAACCTCTTAAAACCACATCCAAAACTCATTTGTCTTGGGTTATTTGAGTCCAATTTTGATAAAAAATAGAGAGTTTTCCTCCGACAGGGGCTTCCAGGGAAAAACCTCCTGTAGCCCCACAGAGGGAGTCATTGAGTTTGTTTCCTTTGAGATTGTGACCTGTCCTCTCCTCCCCTAGGGGTGGAAGCAGTCCACTGTCTTGGTCTATAAGCAGCTTGTGATTGAGGCCTCCCTCTGGAACGTCTGTATCTACCCCTCTGAGGCCTGTCTGAAGTGGGAAAGGACCAATTTTTGGAAGGCCAATTCCTGCTAAATCTAGGAGGCTGTACTTGTAAGAAATCTTTAACTGTTTGCATGGATTTCGCCTTATCCTCCATCTTTTTAATCACCTCTTCAGCTTTCGATCCAAACAAAACATTATGCTGAACAGGAGCATTCAATAATTTTGACTTTACCTGTTCAGGTAAATTTTGTTCCTTTAGCCATGCATGCCTCCTAATGACTGTGCCAGAGGCCGCAGCCCTACAAGAAGCCTCCAAGGCATCAAATCCACAGTGTAAACCATGCTTCCCAACCTGTTCAGTGGCATGCAATAAGTCATGTAATTCCTTATCATCTGCACAGGCAGAAATGGAAGTAAGCTTTTGTTTTAAGACAGACAATAGAAATTGCTGGTATTTAAACATATGAAACTGACAATTTAAAGCCCTAATGGACAAAGTAGCAGAAGTGTACACCTTTTTGCCCCATCTTTCTAAGGATCTAGAATCCTTTTCAGTAGGAGTAGGATTTTTGGCAGAAGCGGCCTTAGCTCCCTTAGGACCCTGAGAAATGGTTTCAGGGTCAGCAGAAGGGCTCTTGTATAAAAACTAATGGGAATCAGGAACCCTGTAATATCTATCAGGCTTCACAGGAGCAGGAGGAAAAGAGTCAGGGGTTAAATTAGCCTCCGAAAAGGCATCATCCACAATATCCAAAACAGGAGGAATAGCCAGGGGTCTATGCTGGAGAAGAAGAAGAAATTCCCTCAACCTTTTCTTGGATTCCGAATACTCCTGTCCTTCCCAGTGGAAATGTTCCCTCATTTCATGCAAAGTTTCCCCAAAAGAGAAATCCTCAGGGGGAGAAGCTGTAGGAATGGATTCTTCAGCATCAGAATCCTCATAAGGAGGGAAAGAATATTCCTGATCAGAAGAAGAAACTGAGGAAACAGAAGCCTGATCAGAGGAATCATAAGAAACATCCTGCCTTGGCCTTTTGTCTGGAGGGGGATGAGAACCCCTAATCATAGCAAGTAAATCCTCCGCCATCTTGAGTAACTGTTTCTGTGACTTGGGAGCCGGTTCAGAAGAAGCCTGTGTAGAAGTCTTTGATTTTGAAGGAGTCTTTGCCTTTGTCTTTGGCTTTGCCTTTATTAGTAGCTGAGTAGGCCTGAAAACCCTCCGGAAGCCGGTACCTGCACAGCGGCTCCGGACCCATCCGAAGGAGCATTGTCCGAAGGTCCTGCAACAGAAATATTTAAAGGCCTAGTTGGCTCCTCATGAGAGTCCGTTTCGGCCGTCAGTTCTGAAATGGCCGACGACAGGGGCTGCAAAAGTGCCTCGCTGACGATGGCCAAACCTGAAGCTGGCTCTACTTGTGCGCTATCATCAGATTTGGACCTCGGAGGCCTGTCTTTATCCTTGCGACGTCTGTGAACTCTGGTAGCCGGGACCGTATCCGACAACATTTTGTAGTTAAAGCGCCTACCGAAGTAATGAAAAGCAAAATCATACCTTCGCTTAATTGTACGTTGATTGAATCTAGCACAAAACCGACAACTAGCTACGTCGTGGACAGGGCCCAAGCAAGGAATACAGTAAGAATGAAAATCCTTATGAGGTATTTGCTTCCCACATGAAATACAATTATTAAATTTTTCTGACATCGGAGTGGAGCAAGAAAAAAGTTTCCCCAACGGGGTACTTAGCTTTGAGTGGAGAAGAAAGTCTTCGGACCGAAGTATATCAGTAAAATTCGTCAGGAGTCAGCCGACCAGCAATTGCGAACTGCTATCACCGCATGGCAAGAAAGACTGGAGAAGATGGCGTCGGCTGTCAGCTTTATACTCCTGGCGCTCTGACGTCAGGGAGCATGGATGAACAGCTGACGCCGGACCCAGACTTTGGGATTCTGGCCGACCGAGGGCTGCCTGCCGGCAGGGGAGAACCCTACAGTCATGACTGCAACAGTGAAACACGATGAACATCTAAAACATAATAGAGAAAAGAGATTTTTGCCAATAGGGATGACTGCAAGTACAGGTACAGAATATAGGCAAGAGGTAGCTGGAATTTACTGGAGAAAACTGGCAAAGGTACCAAGGTACTTGGAAAAAATAACTAGAGAAGGAAAGGTAATAGAGTGGGAAAACATTTGGACTGCAAGCTAGAGACAAGTCTTCTGTACCGGGTCAAGGATTGATATCAGAGTACAGGCAAAGAAAAAGGGATAGGGAAATCCTGAGTTTAAGACCTGCTCTGGTTTGTTTTTAGTTGAATCTAGAACAGAAGCTGCTGTTAAAAAGGGGATAATTAGTAGGGCATATAAAATACTACACAATACAAATCAATCAGAGGAAGTTAGAACAGACTGGGAAGAGAGACTGGAAAAGTAATTTGCAAGGGAACAATGGAGGATATATATATGGCTCTCAAGTATGCACAACATCCAGAAGGTTTAGGATTTTTGCTTAGAAGTGGTTGCATAGGTATTTTTATACCCGAAGCAGGCATCAAGGAATTTTTCTCCAGGTAGACAGCAAATGTTGAAGTGTGCTGGGGAAGAAAGAGATAACTGGGAACATATGTTTTGGGAGTGTAATGTGTCAGAAGATTTAAAAAAAATTCCCTATAGAGTACTCTGCCAGAAATACTGGGTAAGCAAATAGCTTAAACTAAGGAAGTGGTTCTTTTGAGCTGGGACACAGGATCTGAATTGCCATAGGCTAGTATGGCCTAGTTAACTTTATTTCTGCTGGCTGCTAACAAAAAAAAAAAAAAACACGTTACAAGAAAATGGAAATCAAAGTCTAAACCAATTGCATTTGAAATACTGAATATTATAGAAGAAATAAAAAAAACTGGAACAGGGATCTTTGGAAAAAGGAAGGATAAATTTGCAAAAAAATGAATAGAAATTGTGAGAACAATACATGCAGAATAATGATCAGGAGGAGTGAGGTTTAAGGAAAGGCATGGATTAAACAATTTATATGCTATTGGACCGATGAAAGTTATAGAGAAAGAAAAGATACACGATGCATAATGTACGTAAATGGAAAAAAATGTCAACATGATTTGTTTTCTTTTCTGTTAATGTATGTGTGCCTGTGTCTTAAATGATAACTTAATAAAGGTTTTAAAAAAATTCTTCACAATGAATGATGCTCACCAAAGTAATAAATAATTACTGTGATATTAACAAAATTTCTATCAGTAAACAATGTAAGGGTGTGACAGGAATTATGATTTTTTTTTCTCTGTGGTGTGAAGAAGGACCCCCCATCTGTGTAGAATACATGTGTTGTAAGCAGATGATAAAAATGTGGCAGCTTAGCACGTAGGATTAAGGCTACAAGTTGCTAATGAACTTTGTCCTGTAGCCCTGGGTTTGATTCCTTTAGTCTCTGTTTATCAACAGTATAATTCTGATCAAGGCACAGTGGATCAAAATGCTCATCGGTCACACCAGAAAAAAAATACCACTGTCTCCAGTTTAAAGTCACCTAGCATTTTTACATATCCATAACTATACATCACAGCTTCATTCATGAACTGGTAAGTATGGCAACAGGATAACTTGCAATGGTCACCACTTGCTGGGCTTAGTCATACTTCCCCTTCTCCCATTCCATAACATGCAGCACATTTCTAGCATTAAAATACAGCTTTGGCATCTGCGTTTTTTTGAGTCTTCACCTCAAACTCTGCAAGTACACTATCTTTTGTTTTTAGAAAAGAACTGAGGTACAAAAAAAAATGATAAATTGCTTCAGATTTAGGTTGTCTGAACTATTTAACACTGTTTAATATGGGTGTGCAGCTGGTGAGTGTAAGCTTGCAAGTACACAAAGGGATATGGTGGGAATCTGCATTCAATCATAGAGCCACATACAAATATACTTACACACAAGGGTCAGGATAGGGTCCGACTCCTTCAACTGGATCAAGTATGTAATCAGCTAATGAATTAATGGAATCTGTTGCAAATGAGATCCTGTGTATTCATCTCAATAGTTGAAACAAAAAATTCAGAAATGCATCACATTCTTCACTCTTCCAGTTTTCCTTCTACTTTTCTTGATTTGGATCATGGAGACAGCATGCTAAGTAGGGCAGACCACACTTTTCCCCCCAAGCACTGACTCAAGCTAATCACATTCGGATCACTTAAGAGATACAATACCATCATCCAGAGTGTCCTGTGTCTGCCTGGGAACTTCTCCCAGTGGCCTATGCTTGGAATATCTCTAAACCAAGTCATCCAAAGCGCATCTTTATAAGATGCCCAGACCATCTCAGCTGGCTCTTTTTAATCTGAAGGAAGTGTGTCTCCACTTCCAGGCTCTCCTGCCTCACTAAGCTTCTAATTCCATTGTGAAAATGACACCACTGACTTTAAAGAGAAACCTCATCTCTGCTGCTTCTGTCTGCAATCTTTTAACTTCATTCACTACTCAAAGTTCAATTCCATATGTGAGGATAGGCATTTAACAGTGTTTTGTCTGGGAGCTCAGTTTCCACTTCAACTACAGAGATCACTTAAATATCAACTATAGTGTGTGGCCATCAGCCCAACAGGTTTAGCATTCCTTCGCTGTGTCATAACTTTTAAACAAGACCCTGAGATAATTAAACTGTATCACCAAGGGCAGCTGCCCACTCCACAATTTGAAGAGAGCAATCTACTACTTTCTGGCAGAGTACTATGGTCTCAGTTTTGGAGGTGTTCATTCTCACTCTAGTCTTTTCACACGCATCACTGAATCACTGAAATGCTTGATGGAGATCATCCCATGATATCTTAAGGGCATCATTTTGCCAGCAATACAAACGCATATTTTGTCAATGATAATAATCGACTCTTTTTGAAATTAGCTTAATTAAAAAGTGAACCAATTTCAACATAGAGAAATGTATCTGCAAAAATGTTTTATGTGGTAATAAAGCTTAATATCTTCTTCCATGTTGTCGGTATATACAAATAACTATGTAAAAGCTATATTCTCCAAGCCTGGCTTAAACGGCAGTAGCAGAATGAGGTTTCAGTTTGTGATGAAGCCTACCTGTTCTCTACTAAGTTTTAAGGGAACAAACTTAAAGATAATAAAGCCTCTAATATGTCTTCTCAAACAGTCTTGTACAAAGAGAAAGTGTCAAGGGAAGCACAAAATGGTTCTAGTCATACTAACCAGTTTATACATTTTTCAGAAATAAATTCAGCATCAGCCTTCCTTACAGTCAATTTGTGAATGATCTCTATTCTTATGTCAAGAACACAAAAAGAAAAATCTAGCAAAGCTAGAGTTTCTACTGTGCGATACCTTAAACCTCTTGAATCAGAGGCAACATGGGATATATGTAAATTACCCTTTAATGATATCAGGTGTTTCAAGTAAATGGCATTTAACACCTGATATCCTTAAATGGTAATTTACATATATCCCATGTTGTCTCTGATTCAAGAGGTTTAAGGTATCGCACAGTAGAAACTCTAGCTTTGCTAGATTTTACTTTTTGTATTCTTATATCATGCATGCAGCTCTGACATTACCATAGGATCTAATCAGGATACTGAGAAATACCACAACTAAATGTTTTATACAGAACAGCATTTCTGATATAAGAAGATCCTGAACATTCTGAATAATAACTGTATGCAGTTCTCATAACTAGAGTGGATGAGAACATAGTCTTAGCAAACACCTGAATGCGCACACATGTAAAAGTATACTTTTAAAATGAATAAACACATTTTAAAGAAGACTACTGGCTAGCAAAATCTACTTAATCGGTTCATTACAATTTTAATGAGAACATGACATAATTGTATCTTTGTTTTTTTTTTTTTTTAAATATATATGCCTTGTAAATGTATTAAATACATTCCTAGAGAAAAGAAACTGGGGCTTTAATGGCATGAACTGTTAAACAATGTAAAAACATTCAGTAAATAACGTATTGACTCACGTTTCATCAAATATAGGATTCAGTGTTTTCTTAACCACATGAGTTTTCCGCCTCCCTGATCTTCGTTTGTCAGGCAACAAATACAGTCGCACATATGGGTCTGAGCCATGCTCAGAGAAGGCTATTAGGTTTCTGTGACCAAAACACAAGATATCAGAATCACAAATGCATACTCGACAAAAAAGAAAATGTATTAAAACTTTAAAAATCAGAACATCCAAGTATTACTTCAATGAAAAGGTGGTGGAAGAATGGAATCGCTTTGTCCGAGAAGGAATTCAGTCAAACACATTTATTTAATTCAAGATTCAAAATTAACATGGATGTTTTTTGGGCAGTATGCAAAATAGGCGGAGCCACAGTGTTCTGCCAAATGTTCGCACCCATCCTCAGTGGTGTCCAAATTATTGACCAGAACTTCATGCATACCCAAGTACCCAAAAGCCTTTTATTTCCACAACAAAAGTAACATAAAATACTAAAAAATGTCTTCCCTTGGCTGGATCTTCTCTTATTTCTCTGGATGTCTAGTACTGGGAAAGTGCCCTGCTGCTTCTCCGTTATACTAAAAAACATTTCCTGGGGTTCCTGTGATCTGACAGCATAAATATGCTCTGCTCAATAACTGGGTTGCTCAAATACAATACTGCCACCTACAAAGCCATCACTGATGAACATTAACAGATACCTCATTCAAAGTGTGACAGACCTGTGATGCTCACAGATAATCTGAAATCAGTGTTTATCACACATTTGTCAAGAGGCTAATCACACACAATAGTGATTGTGTCAGTCAAGTTTTGTACTTTCTTGAAGTATTGGATTATTGGTATGATAGCAACCCTCACTAGGACAACTGGTTTAGAAAACTGATGGATTTCTAAACCAGACTATGTTTATAACAAGGTGCCAAAAAGGTTTCAAAGCTTTGTGGAAAAGGTATATGACCTCCTGTTTGTTTACAGGACAACATACTTACAGCAAAAGATGAGGCTAAATAAAAACTGCCATGAGAATCTATAAAATGGTTGATGTTTACACCCCTCCAAAAAAAACAGTTCTGGATATTCCTTGCATTTCAGAACTTCGCTAGACCTTCACTTTTATGATTAACCAAAACACAGCTTCACTTATTAATCAACACACTGCCAGTTACTCAAGTCACAGTATATTCACATCTACCAGGGAGTTTAAAAAATTTTTTGGGAGGCAAGATCCCTGTACCACCTGACATGGGGGCGCCACCCTCACACCCCCTAGACTATAAATATACTGTCTCTGTGGTTGCACAAACTCAGAAAAAGTATATTTTCAGAGCCAATCTGTGTATTCATGTGTTGCTTACTGAATACAAAAACAGTCACTCAGTTCTGAGCAAATGAGCCGTGAACAGCTGAAAAGTAAAGTAAAAGACAATCATATTCACTATGGCAGCTGCTGTACACAGTAACACAGTGTTTTTGTTTGTTTAGTGCAAAACAACCGTTTTTGTTTTACAAGTCTTATTACTGGCTGACATCTTTGTAGTGGAAGCTGTATTAACACTCTAAAAAAAAAAAAATCACACACACACAAAATCTTAACTGTACTACACCTTAAACATTTCTGAAGAAGGCCCATGGGAAATATGAAAATGTCTGATAAAGGACATACAAGTGTTACAAGATCCACAAGGACTGGAACCACACACGTAATGTAAAAGTCAGCAAAATAGTCTTCTTATTTATTTTAGGAATTCCACACTCGTTAAAAACATCAACCAAGGACTTTCTGTTATCAAAATCACAAATACTAGTACGCGCTTTTGTCCATTAATTACAGAACTTCATCTGAGGACATTTAAAAAGCGTCTGCTCCAATCCCTACTGCAACACAAGAGGGCAAGAATGGTTTGCTGTTGACAGATGTGGTGAAAATGTACGATTTCAGGTGAAAAAGAGGCACATGAAGTGTCACAGTTGTGT